>NC_090891.1:32162272-32247272 GCF_036669925.1 Montipora capricornis | reverse complement strand
TGCTGAATACCCCACAGCACCTCACCACTGTTGTTTCCACTAGGCGGCATTCATTGAAGAACGAGTTGGAATACAATAGAGCTCATTCTTATTCAAAGAAATGCAAATACGTTGCAGGGTATTCTGCAATTTAGCCACCATGCATAAAGAATCTTAACCCTGGCAGAATTGGGTACAACATTGATTTAGCTAATTTGGTCTATGGTGGGGAGGTCTTCAACTTCAACCTTCATTCTGGCATGACAGCTCTCAGAAAATGCACCAATCCAAGCATAAAGTCTCTGTTACGAGCCTAGGAAGGCCCATCAGGCCGGCGCTTATCTCTGGTTTCCGTAGCATGAAGCGACTAGGAGTATTTATACTCCTCCCTGGATGGGATGCTAGTCCATCGCAGGGACCATGACAGCTCTCAGAAAATAAACCAATCCAAGCATGCATAAACTTAACCCAACAGTTCTACATGTAAATGAAAGTTATGCATGGTAGTATATTTATTTATGGTACAACTGTAGGTTTCAGTGGCCACAGTTCAAGACCTGTACCCACATCCATAGCCCACACAAAAACTTCCCTGGTATGCATAGCTCTGCTGCCCTTGCAGGATGGCACTATTAAAAAAAAGCAATGCGCTTATCTAAGCACAGTACTTTATCATTCTCGTTTGCTCAAATACACATGATTATAAAAAAGTCTCGACTTTAAAGCGTAAGATCACGCATAATAAATGCCAAATCAATTTTTTTTCTGACGAATCGAAAAACAAGACTGTTAATTATAAGTCGTGTCTGTATCACAAACCTGTGAAGGAACGAGCCCCGTGGAAGCCCATATTGTCCGCCAGTACGAGATCATCAAAATGACGAAGAATGGATGATAAAAAATCAAATACACAGCTGAAATGTAAATAGGAGTGCATGAGTCGCTTAAAATCCTTTCAATGTGCAACTACACCTTTAAATTCATACATAAAAACTAAAAAATCTACGGCTCTTATTTGGCGGCTTTAATTTTGAAAGTCGAAAGATCAAACGAAAATATATTCTCAATTCTTGACGAAACAAAACCTGTTTTTGCATTGCGGAACCAACTAGTATATTCTTCCTCTATGCTTACCTCTTTCGTAAAGAGATTGAACACTCTCTAAAACGGAAAGAAATTTAACAAAGAACCTGTTAGTATACACAAGATTGAAGATAAACGGTTGCAATGACCTCGATGGAGCCGCAAATCATTGCTATGAGCAGAGAGACACAAGTAAGTTCTTAACTCTATTTCCGTTCTGACTATACATAAAATCCGTTGCAAAGAAACGTTCAAAATGGCTAAGATATGGCCTTACCGAAACAAAGAATCACAACATAAGCATAATAGGACCAAACAATCACGGCGTTGATAAATAAAACTGGTATCCATTGGAACGTTTTTAGAAGGCAGGTTATAATGGCAGACATAGCCATGATTTTTCGAAAGTATGTTGTTAGCATCAATGATCATGCGCATTCATGCGCATGTATTGCCATTTGAAAGAAGTGACAACCAAGTGAAATTTAAATAAAAAATTTCTCCCTTGTAAGCGAGAAGGGGGATTAGCTCAAATGGTAGAGCGCTCGCTTAGCATGCGAGAGGTACCGGGATCGATACCCGGATTCTCCACATTCGTATCTTTTACTTCCTTCTCTTTTTTTTCTTTCGGCCTCTGTGATTTAATTTTTCTACTAACTTCTTGGACAACGAAAAAAAAGGGAGCCAATTCTTTTCAGCAAACTTTAAAATTCTGTAAAAAATTCACATTCCCCACAAACTTTACTTGGATGTCATACCACAGGTCACCCAATTAGCAGTGCTTTGGTTTTTTTTGTTCGGTTTAGCCTGGGTCGCAGACGTCATCTAACACCGGTTTGTAGCCTCTGCAAAGCAGGGGTCCGTTTGTCGAAAGGCTCGAAACTCTATGGGCCATTTTCGCATGTCACAATTCTCTCTGTATCTCAAAAACGGGGAGGATTTAAGTCATTAAATTTCACCGCCATTTGCTTTTTGTTACCTTGAAAACATGTTAAAAGATTGGCTTCCCAAAACAAGTGGTTGACAGTTTTACAAAGGGCTTTTCGAGCCCGAAAAGTTTGCGGGACTTTCGAGAAACGGGCCCCAGTGCCGAAATCCTCATTCTGGGACCCCCAGCAGCGTACCAGGATTTGAGTACGCGTCATGATTGGTCTGTGAAAAAAAAAATTGTTCGATTCGCCGTCAATGTGGAGCACAAAACTGGTAATAGCCAATCAGGTTAAAAGGAAATTTGAAACGAATTTCCTCTCGGTGGGTTTTCCGTTGACTGTTACTACCCGTTATAACGTTTATTTTGAGCTTTAACATAGTCACTTCTCGATGTAAGTTTACGATATAAGGACTCTTCAATACTTCCCACACATTTCTTTATTTTTCGAACATACAGACACACTGTTTGTGTGGGTTCCCTGTGCAGAGTGTACAGAAGGCACCGCGGGTGACATGAAAACGCTGTATACGGCGTAAAAAGTGGCAGATAATTTTTTTAATAGGTTCTCTTCACCGGTTTTGAGTTTTTAATTGTGGCCAGGTGAAAACGACACGAAGACGTTTATAGTGTGATAACAGACCAATTTACACCTCGATGGAATTTGACCGTCGGGGTAAAAGAAGTCCCGAGAAGGACTGTTGGCAGTGACTGACGTTTCAGCAACCTGAGGGGAAATCATTTTCAGAGTCGCTCAGGTTGTTGAAACGAAGATATTAGCACTTGAATACTACTCTGTAAATTCGAGGGTAAATAAAGTTGATTGATTGATTGAAACGTCAGCCACTGCCAACGGTCCTTTTCAGACTCCTTTTCACCAGGACGATCAAATTCCATCTGGGCATGAAACTGATGGGTTCAACCCGTTTTTTAAAACTTGCTAGCTACAATATACTGCATGCCAGTATTGTGCACGCGCCGTGCGCTATTCTCGACCGTCGTCGACATATCAGTTAAAAAACGATAGCAAACTTACTAGAGCCTCAACACCACCCAAAAATGTATTCAGAAGCAATCGACCCTGCCAAGGTGGCGAAGGTTTTCTCTGGTCACATGATTCTACACACATTGCCACCCCAAGAGAAATCTTTAGCTCATCACCTTTTCGCATAGCACCCTTCATTTCCGTTTTACTCACTAAATCCATAGCTTGCGAGCAGAATCATAGGAAGGATGAATGCTCTCCAAACACAGAAAACTCGTGAGGACTGGAACGGATTGGACAGCAATCTCCTCAGGGCCTTACCGTCACCAGGCTGATAAACCTCTCACTTCATATATTTCTCTAACTCCTTTACTAGCGGCACACAAACAATGGTTACATTTTGAAAACTTTATTATCAACAATTCTTATAAAATCCTCTACAGTACAAAATGGTGACAGCATAAAAATTACCCAAACAACTCACTTTGCACTCACTTTAGTTATGACAATTTTAATGTCAAAACATTTAAAAAACAATAAATACTATGATCTTCTTTTGATAAATAACGCGGGAATGGTCTTATGAAGACTAATGTAAGCACGTGCGCATGACGTAGCAGGGCCTAGGAAGAGAAAGAGAACGAGAAGGACTGGCATTCAAGCCAAGCTGCTACGAACAGAGTCCAGCTGGGAGGGATTCTTTAGGAAATATTGATTGACGAAAACTTTTGAGGCTTAAATATATTTCCATTCTAGTACATTCTGGCAAATCAACAACATGATAGCGTAATTCGAGCCCTGAAAAAAACTGATACTGTTATGAAATGACTGGCCTCTCTTTTTTGTATTACCAAAGACCTAAAATCTGTGCCAGCCCAAAGCTCACAAGCACAGTTCAACGTAGAAGAGCCACGGTCAAAACGATTCATCGTTTGCGCGCTGCACGGTTCAAGAAACAAATAAGGAACTAGCGGTTCTTTTTTGGCGCCGGGGCCTTCTCTAATAACGTACAGCACATCATAAATTGCAATGAGAAGTAACAAAGACAACGCAAGTCTACTCAGACCTTCTTTACGCGAATTCTTGATCTGTGATGCCCATTCAACGCTTAATACCAGGAAAAAAAAACACTTCAAAATCCTAAAAAATTACGAAAACCTGTTTTTTCCCAGTAACAAATTTGATGTGCTGGTGCAGTAAAAAACTAAGAAACAAAAAAAAAAGACGACAGAGAGCGCGCCTGAGACAAGGCAGTTCATTTCGTATTTCGTTCGAGAAAATTTAGCAGGAAAAACTGCCAAAGCAGTGAGAATAGTTACCGAAAGCGCACCGTAACGGAGTAATCCTCTAATGACAACTAAATCGCAACAACAATAACACCAAAATTATCAAATCTGGAACTGAAGCTGTCGCCGGGAAAGCGCTTATTCCGAGGTAGGAGGCCAAGTGGAATTTACACCAGACGGATTCCAAATGCTGCTTCCCAAGGAACCTAAGTGTTCAAAAGAAGGCTGGACTTGTGAATCTTGGCTTTGCTGCGGCTGTACTGGATAAGATGCAAATGAAGCTCCAGAGGATGAGGGCACAGGATCGGCATTGGAGCCAGGTACAAGATATCCACTGCTCCAGATAGAAGCTACGTCAGGAGGGGCTGTCCATCTTATCTCTTGTGAATTGAATGGGGACTCCCCCCTTGAGGAAGAGCCAGACCAGTTATCAGGCATGTGACTGAATAAAGCATCAACGGCATTCGCCTCGGAATTGATAGGTTGCGTCGGGGCCGCAGTAGAAGGATAAACGGACCATCCATCAGAGTTGACAGGTGACTTGCCAACATCCCATATTTCAGCCATGGTTTTGTTGCTGGTAACTGCGCTGTCATTCATGTTGCTTGCGTCCAAGAAGTTCACCCAGTTGTTAGAATGCCAGGTATTCTTTCCATGCAACTGTTCATTTGCTGGGCGTGATGAAGCGCTGAACAAGCTGTCAGGGTTGTTGCAACACATATCAGTACTGTTCCACAAGCTGGGAGGTCCATTTGAAAACCCTCTACTGTCTGACAAGCCCAGATCACTTAAGTCAAATGGACGGACCTTCTCCTCGAACGAAGCTGACTGCTTCTTCAGGGTGTTGCGGTGAAATGGTTGACTCTCGGCAAGTGACGGACGGGAGGACTGCAGATATGGCGATGTTGCTACTCGCTCTCGCACAGGGCTGCGACAAGTCTCTGGAGGGACAGACCAAAGGTTTCGCCCCAGTTTCCCAACACCCAGTTCTTCGCCCAATTTGCTTGATCTACTGGCACCTGAAAGCAACAAAAATTCAATCCGTCGTGCATGAAAAGTGCCAAGTACGATCCACAATCAACTTCTTCAATCAAGCCGGATTGACACATGGCCAGTTCTCCTATTATTGACGGTTTTGGGAATTGCACAGCTATTACAACGGTTCTCAGGATTGGCTCAGAAAACAATGGACCAAAACGAACCCAACCCTAAAAACAATAGAGCTGCGCCCTAAAGGGATCCAATGAAATTCACAAATTCCAGCGAGAAGAAGACTTCTCTGTCTATTGTTTAGTTTCAAACTTCAGCCTCCTTCCTGCCGGTATTTGTGAATATATTTACGTCAAATGGAGGGTAACCCTGTAAAAATGCGTCCTTAGTGTTTTTATTCAGCGGTCATGGAGAACTTGAAACTGGACTATTAACATCACAAAGTGTCCCCTAAACTCCAGTCCTCAACTAAAGGTTAATAGCTGAATTAAAGAACGTTAAGCCTTACACTCACTTCATTGATACAAATAGGTATAGATATCACAATTGGGCTTTCATCTAATTACCTGCATTTCTGGCATATTCCGGACATAAGTAGTCTGTGACGGAATCAGATCAGTGAGCTTAAGCAAGCGCGTTTTTGAGACGAGGACGGCAACGGAAAGAGAACATTTCGAGTGCCAGGACAGTGGTGTCTCCTAGACTTTTATACCAATCATCTCTATGGGAGAAAAGATACTTAGCAATGTGAATGTGGTTGTGTGAAGACACGTTTCAAGGGGAAACAACTCACTTCCGGTTGCCGTCCGCGTCTCAAAAACGCGCGTGCTTAAGCTCCCTATTCATTTTGTTACTACGGTTCAACGGTAACATCCTTACCAGATGCAGACCAAGATGGCACAGATCCACTGGCAAGAGGAACTGAATTTGTCCCCTTAACACGCGCCTTTGTTCCTTTGGTTCCTGCTGCCTTGACCTGCTCGCCACCACTGGTACTATCACTACTGACAATGCTGCTGTAGCTACTACTGCGGCTGCTGCCACTCAAGAGAGTAGAAGACGTGGGAGGTGGTGAATCTGATGGCAGTGTGGTCGACAGGGCCGGTGATTTTGTGTACGCCTTGCACTTAGTGAGTTCAGTGTCGTCAAAATTGTTTTCTTTTGAGGACGCTTGCATGTTCTTGCCCAAGGCCAATGTCATGACTGCAGCAGCGATGGCATGCGGTGATGTTGCGCCAGCGGCATCTCCAATTTCACTAGCCTTACCAATACCACCAGGGTTGTTAGCATTGTTTTGACTTTTACTAGCATTGCTTTGAAACTTCAGAGGTAATTCCAAACTCTTGGGCCTTCCAGAACCGCTTACAAATTGTGCTTCTGCCTTCTTAGATTTACTAACAACAGTTTCCGTGGCTATTTTACTTCTCCTTCCTCTCTCTCTTCCAATGTCAGCTACGTCAGCGGTAGGCAATTGGCTATTTGGCTTCGCGCTAGCCTGCTGCTCCTTGCAGCTGACCAGTTGTATATTGGGCAGACTTCCCTGACGTGTTCTGTTTACTTCTTTTGCAAGCTGTTGTGTTCTACCTTCCGGTACAGACTTATCAGACGAACCATCACTGTAGCTATCATCCGATAATGCCCCTTCATCGTCTCTACTTTTCACTGCCATGCTGTCTTTAATCTTAGTTTTCTTGTCTTTTTCTTCTTTCTTGCTCATGGCTTTCACTTTCCTCTTCTGTTTTCCTTTTGCTTCCTTGATGTCCTTCCTAGATGCCGACTCGTGCTTGTTCGGAATGACAACACTTATGATTTCATCGTTGAGATTTTCAGGACAAGATCTGTTTTTCCCTTCAGTTTTCCTTGTCTCCTCCACCGCTCTATGTTCAACTTTCCTTAGTTCTGTGAGCTTTTGGTTCGTATTTACTGGCTCATCCGTTACAGTTCTTACAGCTGTTGTAGCATTCTTTGACCTGCTGTCTCTTGCACTAGGAAGCGTTTTGCTGTCCAAGGACGGGCAAGACGACCGAACGCCTCTAGACTCACTATACTCAGGCGAAGGCGGAGTTCTAATTGATATTTCACTTTTTGTAGTCCGATTTCGCATTCCACTGGTCTCTTGCCGTGTTCCGCTGGCTAACCCAGTTTTATTATTATTATTTGTAGGTGAACTGTCTGTTAGGCTTGTTAATGCGCTCTCACTGGTTGAAGTTCTGTTGTCCGATGTTACCGGTGTTGCTTCTCTGATATCATGAGTTTCTCTTTTGGGTCTCTTTGGTCCAACGCTTGGTTCATCTGAGACAGGAACTCTGACGATAAAAGGCAAACAAGATATTAGTAGGAAACGAGCATATTCTAGAAAATAAAACCATTTTAGGAGGGGTCCCGAATATGTTATTCAGCGTCCCGATCACTTTCATGCTACGTCACTCAGCTTAATAAAGGATGGATAACATTTTTTGCACTTTCCAACCAACCAGAAGAAAGGCCGAGCTGATAATCCACGCGCCGGCAAGAAAAAAATTCTGGCCGAGGCGCGGAGCCGCAAAGTTGACACTGACCACAAAAGACATGAAATCGTTTTACCTTAGATGGAGCCAAAAAAATTCTCCAGTAACTGCTCCTGCTATCATAAAATTCTTGTGCAATTACTACCTTTACCATCACAGTATGATAAGCATAATCTTACTTGTGTTTCTTGACTCCAGCTATTGCGTTTAGATCAAATATCGGTCCTGGTTTTTCTTCCCCTTTCATCTGCAACACCAGCACCTCTGGGTGCGAGAGAAACACGAGCCTGCGCGCCTCAGCATGAGCCGCAATGACCACAGCTAAGAATACAAGGGTCATAAGAACAGCGGCAACAATTTGAATTACTGGTTCCCAGGAATTACGGCCTAAAGCAGATGAACAGAGGGGGAGGAGATGAGTTGGAATTGTCGCTACCAACGTGAACTCCATCACACGTCCAAGTGTAGTCCTCACTTCCAGTCTGCGAGTTACTTTTGACATGGAAAAGTCGGGAGTAAACCTGGAAGAAACAATTAAACAAAACTAAATCCTGAAAAATAACCAGTCTATCCACGAAAGCATTCTTTATCCTTTGCAAATTTAACATCTTTGATGCTCTTTGAAGATAATCCGTGCGGGAGAAAGATTTCTCTTCTAGAAAATTGTGGAAAATTGCTGTTGTTTTCAATGCCTGAGTGTTCTGCTTTTAGAGAAGGGCGAACCTGTAAGGAGATTGAGTAAAATCGATAAAAGGCCTTTGATTAACGAAGAGAAGGTCTTCCACTTGGTTGGCTAATTGGTTTTTGAGAAGAGGGGAAAACCCGAAGTACCCGAAGAAAATCCTCTCAATGCCTTTCAAACGCCGAGTCTGGGAACCGACCCAGGGCCACAACCAAGGGAGGCGAGTTCTTTCACCACTACGTCATCAAACTTTCCATTAAGCTCGTCAGTTTTACAATCCAGCAAAAAATCAAGTAAAATTGTTTACTCCCTTTATAATACGTAATGATCCAAAGCAGCTTTACGTACGTGATTTCTATTTTCCTCGATGTATTTGGTTTGAGGATGAAAGACTTGCAGTTAATTATTTTGAAGCCATATCCTTCACATTCGTAGCCATTGATAAGCAGCGAGCTAATAAACACGGCCAGTTGACCAGGATTGGTGGCTGTTACTGTCTTCATTACAGATAACGAAGGTAAAGACCTAGAGGGAGGGGCAGCTTCTACAATAAAAAATGTAAAATTAAAGGACAGCGTTAAACCAAAGACTTACTATCAAAACAGGAGAGGTTGGCCTGTTGAAACTCGATGTCTAATTTGATATTTTTTTCCTGATAAGCCATGCTTTAGTTGTTGGAAATGAACTAAATGGTTGAAAATAATCTTGCAAAGCACTAAATTTATTCCACAAAAGAATGGGGTTTGGATCAGTGGCATCAATGCATGGCCTCACATCTTCGTTTTCTTAGGTCAAATATTTCTTATCTTAATATCTGTTATCTTACATCACTGCCCAAATGAAAAGTGACTACAAAGTGTCACAATTGTACTTACTGTGACAATCAGCTAGCTGACTTGGCTTAATCTCAAACAGCAATTTGCTATGGGACCCAGGTCTCTGCCCATTGAGAGTAAATTCACCCCGAGCCCCTTGTCCTTGAACTACTATTCCATCTAAAACGGTGAGGTTATTTCTAAAAGAAAAACCACATGACATCAGAACAACTTTTAGAGCAAACCACAATTTTTTTTTAAATTTCAAAAATGGACGACTATGGTGTCAGCAACCTTTTGCAGAATAGAGTATTTTCACTCAAGTGATCAGTAAGTAACCTTGTTTTTCAACCAAGACGATAGGAAACGTTTGCATGATAATAAAGCTCGATTCCCGGAGGATAAGTGGGGGACATCAACATGACCGCTGTTCCTTTGTTTAGGGACACCAACATGGCCGCCGTGACGTCACGTGAAAACACTCTATAAGCCATTTCCGAATTCATGTCTGTCTCCTCTTCAAAGCGAGTCTAAGTGCGAAGTTTTGTTCTACTTTACATATGAATGAAAACTAATTTTCATAAAAAAAAACTTCGCACTTAGACTCGCTTTGAAGAGGAAGCAAGCATGAACGCGGAAATGGCCTATTCAAAGAAGTTCGACCTTGTTTTGAGCGTAGTCTTCTATTGCTACCAAATTTGATAGCTGAGGGTAAGGAGAGTAACAACATCGAGGATGCCAATGATGGAATAAACTAACAACTACTGACAGCTTAAATTCTAACCAAGGCCACCGCCAAAAAGATAAAGATTAAGCTTAAATAAGCCTTATCGCTTACCTTATAAGAAACAGAGAAGTTTTGAGTCGTTCGTCTTTAGGCTGAAACCTCATTGGAATCGCGACAGTTGATCGTGATTTGAGAACAGTTACCATAGTGCCAGGTGCAGGGGAAACACTACTCCTTAAAAAGGACGGTGGAGAAATTAAGGTATCCCCCTGAAAACGAAAACAAGTACAAATGGATTTTATTTTCGCATACTGCCATACTGCCTGAACTTGAGAAGAGTCCGGCTCTGTATTTATTTCCACGACTATCAATTTGTTAAGTGGCATTGAGCGGTTTTAAATAAGTGTCATTAAACAGAAACCGACTTTGCCAATCAACAAGCAAAAACTGAAATGGACCCGATCAACAGAAGAAAATACATGCTGCCCGTGCTGACAGGTGCTAAGCACAGCAAAAGGAATGTCACACTTTGATTTGATGTTTCCCTTCTGATTGCCCGAAAACGCGTCGCCATAATCATATTTTACTAAACCTCTGTAATCAAGTTCAGGGAAAACTACAACGCAAAATCCCCTTGGACGCACGAATGGAAAAAAGGAAAGGAACTTTATTTAAATAGTGTCTAGTCTTCTAGCGTTGAAGCACTAATTGGGGACACTGTCTACTGAAATTAACAATAAACGCAAATCAAGTCAAATGTTGGTTTTTGAGGAGAGGGAAAATGGAACCCGGAGTACCCGAAGAGAAACCTCTCGGTGCACAGTAGAGAACCAACAAACTCAACCTACACATGACGCCGAGTCTGGGAACCCAATCCGGGCCACATTGGTGCGAGGCGAGTGCTCTCACCACTGCGCCATCCCTGCACATTGAAACACCAACGAATTGACACTACCTAGATCATCTTTTTTTACCTCATCTGTTGAAATTGAGAAGGTGCTTTCATCTGGATCAAAGCCATAAGTTTCTGTATCAAACCTAAAACAAAACAAAAAAGGGAAGCATTGCGTACGTGTCGTTGTGCAGTTAATTGTGCAATAATTGTCAACTGAGCTACATTTTGTCTTACAATACACTTTGACACTGCAAAACACACATTTTTTTGATTGCTGGAAAGTGATCAGAAGGAGAAGATGAAACGTTCTGCAAAGTTTAAAAAATTTCTGTACAGCAGATTCGGAGCCACTTTAAATCTGTTATTTTTTTTTAAAGTGGCTCTGATTCGGCAGTAAATAATGTTTTTAAACTTTGCAGAAATTTTCATCTTGGCCTTCTGATCACCTTGCAGCAATAAAAACTTGGGGTCACCGAATTTTTTTTTTGAGATATGAGCAACTAAAGCCAAAAAAAAGATGTTTGTGCTGGGTTTTCCCGTTGCCAAGGTAACGTGGTGTAACTAGTTAACAGGTTGCTTTAGTGGTGTCACACTATACAACGTTTCTTACAACTTGTCTCGTTTTCCATGATCACCTGAGGTTAAAGGAACATTTTCATTGGCTGACACTGCAAAAACCGTTGTGCGACAAGTTGCAGGACATGTTACACTACGCAATGATTGAAAAATTCGTAGCAACATTACGTGAAGCGTTGCGGAAAGTAGAACTTAATGCTACTTTCTCCAACGATTTCTGCAACTTGCCTCGCAACATTTTAGCCCCTGCAAGATATGTTACATTGGGTAACGTTTCGTTCAACTTATATCATCATGGCACTACGAGACAAGCTGCACGAAAAACTGCACACACTCTTCAATTTCGTGCCTGCCACAACTACCTCCCACAGGGTGTAGAAAAGAGTTGTCAATATAACAGTCCAGAATAATTCGTGTACAACAACAACAAGCTTCACTTGGCCCAACTCAAGATATTAACACTTAACAATATTAATACACCTTATTCCAAAATGGACACCTTTTTAAAACTTTTTTGTTTGCTTGCAGATTAGCCCTCGTTCAAGGTTAAATATTCTTTTGAATTTGAAGGTTGAAGGCCAAGAAGGGCTAATTTGCAAGCAAACAAAAAAAATACTAAAATCCTAGCCATTTTGGAATAAGGTGTATTAATTAATAAGTCTTTTGCAACTAGTGATCACATGGTATAAAAACCGCCTTACTGGAGAACAAATTGCCCACTCGGACATCTAAAACATGACGGTTTTTGTATCATGTGATCGCCAGCTGCAAATGGCCCATTACAAATACTCATGAAGACCGATTCAGCTAACTTAATATTGTACCCAATTCAAATATTTTGAGAATAAAACGTCTTGTTCAAAGTATTTCCATATCATTTTAATGTGAATGTTACATTATCATGCAAATGTAACAAACAAAAAAACCTTAAGGCCGAGAGATTTGAATTGGGTACAACATTTAGTTAGCCGAATCGGTCTATTGTGGTGGAGCGATGAAGAGAACCAACTGCACCAGAAATTCATGATCATGACCCGGAGTCTACAACTCCACTGTGTTCGTGTCACGCCGTTTTCACAGACCGATTTATTTTTAGATTGAATTTCCCGTGAATAAGACTCCCAGAGGAGACTGATGACCAATTGCAAGAAATTAACCTGATGTCATAGGGTCACTGAACAGGAGCAGCTTTTGTTTTTTTCGGAAAAGGAAGTCTAAAAATAGATCGGTCTGTAAAAATTCCATAACATAGGACCAGCATGGGAGTTGTAGACTCTGGGTCATGGGTGCCTGGCTGCACCTTAGCCCTATCACCTACAAGGCGGCCCCCAAATACAAATACATTTTGAATAGTTTGTCTTTTGCAGATGATTTAAAAGTTATGCAATGAGATCTTCCTTAGCCACAAATTGTCATATTTTTACACTGTAATCTTTAAATCTTATTTCTATTACACGTCACAAATTGCTACAGTTTACAAAAAATGATGGGATTGTTCCTATCCGGTGAAAAAACCACCTCTTCCTTTCATTTCCTAAGAACTTTTACTTGTTTTTCAATGAAATGCATAGCTGAGAACTGGGACTAGTTGCGCATGCGCCTTCTAGCTGAAGTTATGTCAGATTCCCATTGAAAAAGTTACTTCATAGAACCATCCATGCAACCTTTTTGTAAGGCTCTTTGACTAAAAAGCTTCCCTAGCAACCATTGTCTTTCTGTAGTTAACTGTCACCCCCCATTATGCATGTTACTTTCATCAGCTTCGAAGATGGCATCGATGGAAGTTAACCGCAATCCTCTGTCAAGTAATAAGCATTGCCTTACGCATCAGGGAGAAATAGAAACAAACAAGCCCAAGAACCATGCGTAAAAAACCGGTAACTGAATTTTAAAAACATAAAGCCTATCATACTTCGAAACTTACCTATCTGCAAGTAGATCCCAGACATTCTGAGAATACAAGGCCAGAGGAACGACTTGAATGACAACGGACACATCTGCAGGATTTTCAATCACAAAAATCTTGGAAGAGGAGTTTCCAACATGAGTAAGAGGGAACTTGACAGGTTTGTCAAACGAAAATGATGGCCATGAAAGGCTTGCTACTGCTGGAATTTTAAATCCTTTGACTACATCTGTGTCAACTGTGAATGATACATTAAATCTGGAAAATAAACACAAGAAGAACCTAAGCAACGTACAGAATACTAATTTGCTGATTTTTATCCCAACTCAATAAACAGTAATTAACAGAAATTGACTTATTTGTTAATAATAAGTATTATTGCAATATGAACTGTAACATTCGCTTTTATTCTTGCTAGCCATGCACCATCACCAAAAAGGCATTTTTCTGAAGACCTGACTTGCAATAGACCTTTTTACCGATACGGCGACCATTTTGATTTCCATTGTTTCGAAAGACATTATGGGATGCTCAGGGGGCAAATTAATGTGTATTTGCCCCCCTGGGCATCCCATAATAGCTATTCGAAACAATAGAAATCAAAATGGCCGCCGTATCGGTAAAAAGGTCTATTTTGAGTGGGTTTTTGAGCGACTTTCATATGGCCTTGAAAAATAAACGTAAAAAAAGAACGTAAACAAAAATGCAAAATACTTAATTGGCTTATCAAACAAAAACAAACAAGCACAAATTTTCATTGGCTTGGCGAACGTGGATGCAGACAACGTCATCTCTCCGTAGATAGTTCTGGAAAGAGACCGGCATTTCGCTTTGACGTCATTTGATTTATGCAGTAATGTGATTGGGCAATCGAACTGTTTACTGCCCATATTAGGAATCTCCTTGGCGGGAATAAGGAGGCTTGTTTAATCTTGCCAAACATTGGACCTTGAAACAAACTGCGAACACTTTTTCAAGATCATATGGAAGTCGCTCTAATGGAGTGGCCGGGTGTGAAAATACTCCTAGCCAATGGCCTCAGATGGTTGAGCATCAGACTACTGCACAAGGAGGTCATGGGGTCAACTCTGGTTACACCACCACTCAGGGTCCTTAAAATAAGTGAGGATAGAGTTCTACCTTTGTAATCGCATCTGCAAACAGTTAGACTCTTAAGCATTCTAGGACAGGGCATACAAAAACCATAGGTTCCATTTCACAATCCCTTCAACAAAAAACTCTGAGGGACATAAAGAACCCGAATGCTATCCCCAGAGAGGAGAGAAAAGAGTTTAAGGTGTTGTGTTGTGTTATGATATTTTATTATTATTATTATTGAAGCTTAATCTGTTTTGTGACCACTTACAACAGTGTGTGTGAGAAAGATTTTAAAAACTAAGTATAATAACCCCAATAATGCAATTAATTGAAAACAATCTCAAAGACTGGGACATACTTATGGTTTCCTGCACGTTCTAAAGAAGAGAACATTTTCTGGTTATTTTCAATGAAAGAGGCATCAAGTTCCCCAACTTCAGGAGGCAGTGAAAAACTAGACAGCCACTTCTCCTCTGAAAAAAGAAACCCATATTAGCAGTGCTCGAAATGAAATGAAAATCCTGGCTTTCCCTAAAAGCTGGGGCAACCAAACCCATGAATTTGGTTGCTCTGATAAATCCTTGATTGCCTATACAGAAACCCCCAGCAATATTAAATGAATGCAGTGTTGAGATGTATGACCACATGGCAATCAAGCTTAAATATCCAATATATCTTTGTGTGCACCTGTCCAATGGTTTTTTGTGGAAGTCTGGGTTAAAGGTTTGTTCTTTTCAAAATTACATCTTTGATCTTGACTTAGTAATCAAATAATTTTATGACCAACAAAAAATGCTATCTTAAAAGAAATGTCCTTCTCATTACCTGAAAGACAGAACTTCAGACACTTCCCCTACCTTCCCCTTCTTTTATTCCAGTATAGCAGTGGTGTTTACAGCCTTTTTGGGGGTTATAAAATAGTTGACCAACCTGAATAATTGAAAAATGATTAGAAGTCAACAAACTTGGACTAATCATGAATGGCTAACTGCTAAGTATCACAGAACCAAGAAACAACCTTTACACAAGCAAGCCTTACATTGAAGGGACTGGTTGTTCACAGGCAGAGAGGGTAAGCAAAAGAATAATCGAGAACACAGAGAATCAAGAGAAAAGATCTCCAAGAAACTGCACCATGACAAATACCGGTAATTTACTTTCAACAGGCAGAATGAAGGGATAGATCATTGTTCTTACGCCAACAGTTTTCTCACCTGGATTTTCTGATTGGGAAGTAACTTCACCTCTGAACTGACAGGTTCAAATGAGAATTGGTCATCTGAAGGATAATGTTGGACTGACAAAAGCTTCAATGTATTGGAAAAAGAACTAACAAGTGTCAAACTCTGGTTTAAAATCTGACCCTAAGGAAAGAAATAAGGTCATTATGATTACATGCACCTTTCATAAACATACAAACTGTGAAGTTCAACTTTGTAACATACATTTGTTTCTGGCCGAATGTTGCCAATCATATGTGACTGACAGATGGTGGACTGTTTAAACAAAAAATTGACAAAGTGCAGATATTTCCAGAAATGCAAGCCAATATTGCTGCAGTCAACAATTTTGATAAGCGTCTTTTAAGTGTCCCCAGCTGCCTCTTCTTGTCAACTTCAACATCAGAGAGAGACAAATTACTAAAATGTATACTGTAATTCTTCCACTTTATCACTAATGCAATAAGTATAAGAAACACTTCAAGCACAAGATTAACGTTAATTTTTAACTAGGTAAAAACAATAACAATAATTTATAACTCACAGCATTAGGAACTAATCAAGGTTCCATTCACTTACTGGAAAACCAGGATTAAAAATAACTGTTGTTGGACATGCAACTACTTTTCCATCCATTGCTTTTAAATGCAGAGGGATATGAAGAGTCTGGAGAGCAAAGATGACTGTTAACCCTTGGTAATACGAAAAGGTTTTGCAAAATCTACGCTGTTATGAAAATAATGGTATGACTAATGGAAATGAAGTAAGAAGTAAATTCAACAGCAGCACATGCATGCTTCACTTGCCTCGTAATCAGTATCCACCTCTATTTCACCAATGTACTGCCCCTCGTGCTTGGGAACAGCAACTTCTACACTAAAATATGTTACAAAACCAGCCTTGATCGACACCTACAATTCAACAGGAGAAATATTATGTTAGTTACATATAGATGACTCTAGACTAGCAAATTAATTTCAATTTGATAATTAAGTTTTAGCAAGGACAGACCGTGGCGAGAATTCAAGATTTTACTCCTATAACAAGGAAAATAAATATCAAGTATCAACACTCTAGAAATAATACACCTCATTCCAAAATGGCCGCCATTTTAGTATTCTTTTGTTTCCATGCAAATTGGCCCTTATGGCCTCGTTCAAGGTTAAATATTCTTTTGAATTTTCTGCTTGAAAGCGAGGCGACAAGGGCTACTTTTTATGGAAACAAAAAATACTAAAAATGGCGGCCATTTTGGAATAAGGTGTATATCACCTTCTCAGATCAGGGTAACATGTATTGACTGATTGCTACCTGTGCTTTTCATTACAGCAGAGGATTGATATGGGAATTAATAACCCATTCAACATTAGATTTGCAAGTCCAAACACCAAACATCAGCAATGCTGCCTCCACCTACCCCCTGCATGATTTGTTTAGAATCGCTTTTGCTTTTATTACGTGGAATGCCGAAGGCATCCACGTCTTAAAACCGGGCTGGAATCTTTTTTTTGTTGGTAGTCACAAATGTGCATACCCCACGGATATTGAATTAATCTCCGATCGGGTGGACTGGTTCATATTCCCTACGGTATTACCAAACTTCCCTGCCCCGAGGAGAACTCCTATATTTCCCAAGCCATCACGATTTTTCTCTGATAGCGCGTTAGACCACTCGGCCACCGTGACACACTTCCGTCAAATTGGTGAAAGCAAACATTTATAATAGAATCTTTCCGCCCGCCATGATTGTTTCAGTATTAAACTATTCGATAAAGTGGATAGATGCCTTTTCTTTGAGAAAGGCAAGCTTTAAAGGTAAGGAGAATTTTCTACGTTATTTCTAGATCTTGCTTCGTACTTGTGTGTTCCACTGTGAACATTATTATTTTGCATACAACGAATACTTCATTAGAAGCATTCTTCATAGAACGAATACGTACTGCAATATTTCTTGGGAACCAGTTTGTTCGCCGTTTTGATGTAGAAAGAAAATAAGAAAATAGCTTTGAACGGCCAAACAAAATAAAAAATGAAATCAAAATTAGCTATCGCCGTCACGGGGACTTCGCAGCCGTCCCCCATCCAAGTACTAACCTCATTCGGAGGAGTTTAACTTCAGCTGACACTTGGACTAGCATCAACGATTGTGATCTTTATGTTAAATTCGCACATAGATCTTGTCGAACTTTATAATTATTAAAGGCCTGGCCAAACGCTCGCAACATTTCAACGCAACATCTTGCAACACTGTTGGGCACAACATGTTGCGAACGTTTGGCCACCCTGTTGCGATATGTTGCGTGCGTTTGGCCAGTCCATTCAACACACGTCGCAACATCATGCAACAATGTTGCGTTGAAATGTTGCGAGCGTTTGGCCAGGCCTTAACACTTGAAAAAAAAAACGCACTAACAAAAACCAGGTGTTATGCCGTCATTTTGTCACAGATGTATCCTTTGTTTCGTGAGTTGTCAGTAAACACGCAAGGTATAACTTGATCACAGGCGGCCGCTAAAATCGATGTCACTTCCGATTTTGCGATTTTACTTGTATGACCAAAAGTACGATAGAAAAATTGAACTCTGATGGAACGTAACAAAAATCTCCCGAAATGTTTTTCGCTGATGGCAAATTGTTTTATTCTCGATCGACACTTCCTAAAAGTTCCTTCTGCTCTCCTTAATATTTATTTACTTTTTCGTCAATATTTGTTTTGCATAAAGCAGGCTAGCAAAATCTGTACCTTGCGTGGTTTGGATTTTTGAGCGTTAAAATAAAATTTTTGGGCGTATGTTCCTGACAGCAAAAGTCGCATATTTTAACGTCCCCCATCCAGATACTAACCCCGCTGGAAAGGGAAAAAAAACTTTAGTAACATTGGTCTTGGAAAGGTGTCAGAAGCTCAGAGTACACGCTTAAGCTTGTGGTGAAAAAGAAGTTGTAAATGATCAACATATCGGCTTTGAAGCCAAATGTTTCTCGATTTCCTGTTATTTTCTTCAATCGTTCTGGGCTTAGTATTTTACTGAACCACATGTCTTCTTAGAGGGTATATAGCAAAGATGTCTACCATGGCACCGTGATGATTTACGATACCAAACAATGTCGTGTACTATTAGAGCTACATATTGTGCGAGGATTTGAATCTCCTGGAAAAAACAAAACGCCGCTCAGTTCACAGTTATGGAAAAAAACACTGTCAAGTTACTGCACTACCACACGCAATGCGTTCTTGGCCAAGGACTACGGTCAAGTACTATTGTACAACGTACGGTACTTTTTCAGTGCCGTAAGGGGCAGGCACAGAACAGTTTCGGCTGTTTGTCTGTTCTCTCGAAAACGATGACAAGGGTTTTTTGGGTTTTTTGTTCAGCTCGAGTGTAGAATCAGGACGAACTGTTGTAGTTTCTGATAACTATTTACTACTTGTAGCTTTTGTTGAATTGAGAGAGTTTTGGCGATCTCAATCCGGACTGGACTACTGGATTTAAGGATTTTTCTTAACGAGATTTCAAGTTATTGTGGAACGTTTGGTACCAAGTTACTGAAATCAAGATTATGGAATTGTAAAATTAGAACTTTGGACTGGACTATACAACACGCAATTACGGAATTTTTTCGCATTGAGAGAAATAGAGCACGGATGTTGTCTTCTTGTCTTCGCCACGGCAAATTTATACAGTTTGCAAGGAACTAAACCAGGATTACAGAACCAGACGTCGTTTACAGGGCCCGGTTGTTCGAAAGCCAATTACCTTAATCCAGGATTAGCGTAAACTTTTGTTTCATGTTTTCAACTTTTTGGTCACAGTTTCCTTTGCTTATTTTTGTTTTTCAAGATGGACGTCTTCTAATGTAAAGTTTGTCTGAATATCAGCCTTGAACAGCATATAGGAGTAGAGGATAAAACTCGTTTTAAAACCCAGTTTCTGAACAACTGGCCCAGGATGATAAGTTGTTGAACTGTGATTTGTAATAAGTTTTTCGGATGATTTAAGGCTGATCCTGTAATTTTTGGATGAAAGGAGTTAACGAAGCAAGTAAAACTGTAGGATTTGAATTAAGTCTCCTTCCAAAAAATAAATAAATAAAAGATCCCGTATCCTGATAACCTGCTAATAGGGCTTCGTTGTTTGCATTTGCAAATTTAGTAACATTAGTAATGAGTTTTTAAAACAAACAACTTTAAGTTATATTACAGATGTATCTTTCTAGTAATCTTTCGCCATTTTCCGAAGTCTACCTGTACTTGAAGTTCACTGTAACTGGACAATTTGTGTTAACTGTTTGCGCATTCCACGGATACGCCCTTGTAGGCGTCTTGTTGTACATAATTTTACATGTATGTACCATTGCTTTTTTTTTATCTAAGTCTTCCTTGAGGAGCATGAGACAACAAAAACATGATAAAGCTATTTACGATTAAGACTCAAAGTCAAGTCTGTATCAAACATGGACTATATCACATAGTTCAGGATGTGTTACGCAGTTAATTATTGTTGAGATAAAGAGCATATGTGTAACTTCGTAAGATCTTACCTTGCCATCATTAGCTTGCTGGGCATTTGCTGGATGTTGTTCAGTAGTAGTAGATGGGGTATTGTTTCCTTTAGCATGCTTGCTTTCATTGATAGCTTCACTCCCTAGTAGTTTAATTCTTCCAAACTTTATATTACACTCTATTCTGTAAATAGTTACCTGAGAAAACAGTAACCACAACTCAATTAGCATAAACAGGACCAGTTGTCACCACCACAATGATAGTGTTAAGACAGACTGGATGGTACATTGTACTTGTAGAATGTCATCACGCACTTTGCATAAAATATACAATCTTGCACCTTAATGTATACCATACCACACTTCACATAAATTACTATATTAGGTCACCTGTCTACAAGTCTGCCACTTGCATTAAATGTTTTGACATTAAGTCTCTCTCTTGCTTAAATTGACTAAATAATCAACAGTACTGTAGGCCAGGCTAAAGCCTAGTTTTCAGATGTCTGGAAAATCCCAGAAGATTGGGATTTCACAGTTTCCCAACCATCCCAGATTTTGCAGACTAATTAAAACCATAAATAATAGACATCCCGGATAATCTTTCTATTTTCCCGATGTGTCCTAGATTTTTGCGATCATCGGCAATCATTCCTGACATATGAAAACTCATATTTCTGCTGTCAGAGACGTCTGCAATGGTTTTAACTTGTTACCAATCTTGCAAATTGCAATTTTTGGCGCACTTTCCATTTCCTGCAAAAGCCACTATTAGGAGAATCTGGGACAAGTATCTGGCGATTTTCTCATATGTTGGTAAAATCTGGGACAATTGGGAAACTGCAATCGTCTGGGATTTTTCCAACATATGAAAACTAGGCTTAAGGAGAATCACTTTTCAATTTGATACTCAATCTCGACCCCAGAGCTCCCTGAAGCAAAGTGTCTTCTCATTGGTTTTCGTGAAGAACAATCCAAAGCGTTCCTAATTGGTACATGCATTCATGTTAGCAAGAGGAGTGAGCAGGCGCTGTAGAGTTCAAATAGCCAATTTTTGGCTATGAGAACCCTAGTGCGCATGTTCTCCTAGTGGACATAGAGTTTCCCAGAGCCTTGGGTTGGTCCGAGGCTCTTGTGACAAGAATGTTTGATACTATAATAATAATTATTACTTGGAATCTAAATGTGTCTACCTCTATTGGATTATTGTTGAAGATTTTGAGAAGTTTCGTTCTATTCTCTGCTGTTCCCACTGTACCATAATCAACTACGTCTTCTTCAAGTCCATCCACAGCATACTGAAAAGGAAAAAACGTGTTGGAGGGATTGACTTCTACAAACAGAACTACACATTATAACATACAACCTTGGAGGGGAACAAGCTTTAACTCTTCACAACACCACTTAACTTCAAAAGTAGATGTATTTCTGTAATCAATTCATAACGAATTGCCAAAATTCCAACAATACTACAATCATGTTGATATTTTCATACATCTTTAAAGTACGTGTAACCACACCGTTGGCTGCATCTCAGATATGCTTTAAGGTGACTGCACGATGCAGTTATGAGCTATGCTGTCAGTCGTTATTTGACTCTGTAGCTGCGTGATGCAGCTCTAGTCAAAGACCCACATTTCAGCCTTGCATGCTCACCATAGAGTCTCCAGTAGCTCAGTGGTTAGAGCAACCGACTAGATCACCGAGGGTTATGGGTTTGACATAGCCCCTTAAACTGCACTTGAGACGATTTCACTTGTCGGTGGGATCTGGTTTATTATTTTATGGGTGAAAGGGTTAAACAAGGCCAAGAAAGCTCTGACATTCTTTTAGGGACCTACAGTATACCCCTCTTAAACCAATAATTGCAAGTCTGTAAACATACATGTACGTGATGAGATTTTCTGAAGAGAAAAACATACCACTAATTCTTAAAATAAAATGATTAGTAACCTTCAGCTTCCCATCAAAGCAGTGGATTGGTACAGTGAATATAGAAGCATTTGTATAAACTCTAAGAATGGTAGAAAATGCTATATCTGAACCATTGGCCAGGAATTGAACATAAAATGGAGTAACTGTGCTCTGAGGAGGTATCCTTGCTGGTTTGGTAAAATTTACAATCTGTCAACAAAACAAAAACAAGCTTTTCAACCCTTTCATCCTGAGAGTAAGATCGACTTATAGATTTTAAGGCGCTGTTACACCATGCAATTTTTCGTGCAACTTGTCTCACAATGCCATTGAGACCGGTTGCAGAAACTATTGCAGAAAGTAGAATTCATTCGCAACAAATTTTAAGCATTGCACAGTGTAACTTCTCTTCTGCAACTTGCGCCAATGAAACTGTAACTTTGACCTCACGTGATCACTGAAACGAGACAAGTTCCATGAAAAGTTGCTCAGTGTAACACCTGTAAAACAACTTGTTTCCTAATGTGAGAACGTTGCACGAAAAATTGCATAGTGTAACAGCACCTTTACTCTGTCTAACAGCTGATGATTTCACTCATAAACAGGAGTCACTTTTGGGGTGAATGGGTTAATAGTCAAAACCCATTTGGGGGGGGGGGGGTGGGGAAGGAGGGTGGTTGTTGGGGGCATGGATGCAAAATGCTTTAACTTATTACGCTACTTCACAGGCACCTCGCCTTCATAATTAAAAAAAAAACAGTTCACTAGTACAACATAGTTATGCACCCAAAGTCAAATGAAGAATCCAGTTTGCCAATTATAAAGGCAGGAGGAGGTGGACCTGCGACATGCAAAGAAAAATCCAGTTCTTGATCAAAGTAGGATTTGAACCTGGTGTAAACTGCATGCAAATTCAATACCCTAACCACTGAACCACATTCAATCAACCCCAGGGTTTTCTTTAAAAAATAACAATGGTTTTCACACACAGGTAAGGAATCAGCATTCAGTAGCATGCATGGTTGTCTCAAAAAAAAAAAAAGTTGTTTACTTAGCTATTTTCAACTGTGTGTTTTGTCGTTTAACTCATAAAACAACATGTTGTCAGCTATTTACATTTTAAAGGCATTGACACTTCATAGGCAATAATGTACTAGCTGTATGTTGGTAATTACTAAAAAGAGTTTGTGCAAAATCTTAACCCATTGACATCCAAACCGGCCGAAACTGGTATTTTACTCTGTCTAACAGCAGACGAATTTACTCGTCAATAGGGAACCCCTGGGAGTCAATGGATTAATAACTCACTGAAAAACTATGTCCCCGTTAACCCATTGACATCCAAACTGGCCGAAACCGGCCAGACTTAGTATTTTACTCTGTCTGACGCCAGACAATTTTACTTGTCAATGGGGATCCCCAGTGCCCAGTGGGAGTCAATGGGTTAATACAGGGTAAGCCCCTGCAATTTCACTGATATGGGAAAAATCATATTTTAGAATCCATAGAAACTTTTCTTACTCACCGAAAATATGTGATCCACCTCAGGAGGAAAAACCGCATCATAAATTATCATTGTGAAGAGAAAAGTGTTTGTAATGGGAAGTTCCTTTGTGATCGGAACAAATGGTGACCTTCCTACAAAGAATCTTGTCTTGCTGACAGAATATGCTATTGTCCTATGACAGAAATAAAAAAAATAATGGTAACCACTCTGATGCAACTAACACATCACATATCACCAACATATCACCAACACACCACCGACACTCTACAAAAGCATCGGCCAATACTCTCCACAAACATGTTGGCTGACTCACTTAACTGACGCATTGTCTGGACGCTTGAAGGTATAGATCACATGTAAGTGAAGTACCACCTCATAGAAAATGCCATATTTACTCATGTCTAAGTCTACCTTTTATGACCTAAAAACTGATGTTTGTTTCACTGCACTTCACTGAACAATCGCAGTAGCTTAGTAACCTTGCAAACGTTTTCCAAGATGGCGGGTCTTTTATCCAGCCATTTTTCGAAACTCTTTGATGTTCTTTTCATCTACCAAATCTCCTTTCTATGTCAATGTTCAGATGAACGTTAGTTTAAAATAGGACGATTTAATTTTCATAGAAAAACACGGAAAAAACTCCAAGTAAACTGAAATACTCATGTTGCATGAGCTAAATATATTGTACTTCATTTTTTGTCCACTGCAACTGAAAAAGAATTCTCACAAATATGACATTAACTTTTAGAAACAATCTCAATTTCAGCTTTTTAGCCAGAAATGAAGGAAAATCAGTTTTTAGGCCTTGAAAATTCAGGGGTGCTGACTTTATACACAAGTTTGACTTATACATGAGTAAATACATTAATTCCAGTATTGAACAATTACTGGGGCGTGGACATGGGTCTTGGGTTTCAGACAGGCAGGTACAAACGTCCGACAGGATCAACTCATATTGTTATACCTCCCAACTCAAATACGTTTTCTGATTGGAGGAGAACGTGTCATGTGTCATTGGTCAAAACTTCATGACGCCCTAGGGCGAACAAAACTTCATGACGCCCTAGGGCAACAACAACTTGAACTTTCAACTCACACGTGGTCAGGTCGTGCACCTTTGAAACGGCGGCAAATCTGTACGCCAGCCGTCGCATCAAGCAAATAATTTTTATCTGTGTATTGTTCTATTTTGAGTTGGAAGATATAACAAAACACTTAATGACTGGCGCCTCGGGAAACAGTGAGTTTTGTTTCCCCTCAACCTCCATGTTTTCCTTGGCTTCGCCTCGGAGAACATTGAGGGTCTCGGGGAAACAAAACTCACTGTTTCCCTTGGGGCCAGTCGTTAAGTGCTTATTCTTCACCTTGGATAATGACGTTAAAAAAAATGATAAGGCCTCATGAAATCACCCTAACCCTAATCTTGGTCAAATCGGGTTAAAAACAGTTTTGTTTTGTTTACAAAACTGTTTTTCGCTTGATCCAAGATGAGAAATCCAAGTTGATTCAGTCCAACTTTTCTACCTGTCATTTTCAGACAGGTCTTTCACATTGTACTACTCTATTGCACAAGGAATCTTTAATCAAACTGAATAAAAGTATTCTTACTCACCCTTGGAGTATATTTACATGATAAGGAATTTCAAGTCTGGGTGTAATTTTACTGTTAGTTTTTATGACTACTTTTCCACTTGCTTGTCTGCTTCTTTTCACCTGGAAAGCTAGGGGGGAAAAAACAAAAAGTAAGAAATGAAAGGGTCCCGTTAAATAATTCTGTGAACACTTTAAAACAAAATCACCAACAACAATGAGCTATTCTAACCAGAATATGTCGCTGTTGCTATTTTGATGTATTTTGACCCTGGCTTTAGAAGGGTAGGCTGAGTAGTAAATAAAAGAAACAAACAATTACTATTATTGTTTTTTCTAACCTTTAATAAAAAAATTCCAGTAACTCATACAAAGACATAATTTCCTATACAATACAAATTATTTTCAGGAAATGCTACAGCACAACCTTATTAAGGATAACTCATCATATTTTAGAGCATTATTTTTAAGATTAGTAGGACTTAATTTAAGGATTGTTTTTTCTTTCTCTCTTTGCATCCTGCATGCTTTTTTTTTTTTGCATCCATTGTTTATTTTGGACACATTATGGAGAAAACATAGTACAAACTATAACAATATAACAGCTTTCTGTTGACCATGTCACATAGAGACCTGGGCATTCAGTGAACACTTAAAGATATGTCAAATGGTTAGAATTAAACTGAAGTGTTTTAAGTACTTGTGAAAGTTGTTCTCAAACAAAACTTTCACAAAACCATCAGCCACTGGTGGAGCATTCAGTTACAAATCATCTCTCCCACCCCACCCGTTATGAACTCCTTTATTCTAGATTGAGAAGTAATCACAGGAAATATAGTCATATTTGCTTCAAAGATGCAAAAGGCTGTTGAAAGTAACTTAAAATACAGCCTTTTGGCATTGTTTTCAACTTACTGTGAAACCAATAGACAATGCACTATTTGGTGGCTCTACAGATACTGCCTAAAGAGTAATGAGAAAAAAGTAATTTAATAGAATCAACTGTGTGTATACAAAGACTTAACTGATTAAAGTGTAATGTGAAGTGCTAGTTTTCTACCCCATATAAACCATGTGAGCGTTAGCCCTACTAATGGAAATGGGCCCACACAAGGACAAAGAAAAACTCTGACCAGGAAGGGAATTGAACCCATGACCTTCGGGTTAGATCACCGCTGCTCTACCGACTGAGCTACAAGGTCAGACAGGAGCAGACTGTGGGAACTGAAGATCTAAAGTCACGGCTAGTTTTCTACCCCATATGAACTAATTTGTGAGCATTAGCCCTACTAATGGAAATGGGCCCACACATGGACACAGAAAAACTCTGACCAGGGTGGGAATTGAACCCACGACCTTCGGGTTAGATCACCGCTGCTCTACTGACTGAGCTACAAGGTCAGAAGGGAGCAGACCATGGGAACTGAAGATCTTAAAGTGTAAACAACCTTGTATGACAATGACATTGCTTTCACTGTATATTGAGTAAATTACAGAAAGACATGACAATATTTAGTGTAAACATCCCTTACAAAAATGATGTTTTGTACTTACTGATATATGAACTTGCTTATGACCAGCATTAACAAGGTATAATCCAATACTTTTAGGTTCATCTATTAGGAGACACGACATAATTAAAAGACATACTCCTGATCACATTAAACTAGGGAAGCAACTTGGAGAAAAAAAGGAAAGAAGGGAAAGAACTTTCTAGGGGCTCAAGATGCAGGGTCCCATTTCTAGAAAGTCCCGAAACTTTATATTAGGGCTACTTTTGGGTGCCCCTATTCTCTCTTTTTCTTGGAGTTCAGCCGCTCTGTGGTACAATAATACAATCAGAGAAGAGAAACAAAGGCGACGGAAATTTGAGCGCCGTTGGTGGGCATCTGGACTAACTGTGCATTGCAAACTGTATGTTGATCAATGTTAGTAATCTGGTCAATTAGGTGTATATTTGATGCTATGATGGACTATTACTCCACCGCTACAAATGAAAACCATTCTGATCCCACGCATCTGTTTTCTACCTATTTTTTACCTTTTATTTCAACAAATTAAATATTTGGGAGGAGCTGCGATTGGAAAAGAACACTGTGGATGATCAATTTCCTGAGCCTCCACCCTACCATGGTATCACGTTTTGTGAGTTTGAGCCTGTCACATCAAAGGAATTGTCTGAGCTTATTAGAACTTCAGATCGTAAGTCCAGTGCCCTCTATCCAATTCCTGTATTGGTCTTAATTACCCAACTAGTGGACTTATGCAAATCCTGCATTTTGATTGGCTACGCTACTATTAGTAATAGTCCTTGAGTAGCGAAAAGCGTGACGCTTTCTTTAGTTTTATTCCCAAATAAATATTTCTTCAACTTGCATTTGCTAACTTAACCCTTTCTGTCCGACCAATTGGGTGATACTAAAACAATTAGACCCTTCGCCGTCAAGGGCTACAGGTCTAATTGTTCAATGTATAATAGGTTTTAGACTTTTTGAACTGATGTACGTAAAACGCATTTGGGCAATTTTGGAGAGTGTGCTATATAAATAATAAAGTATTATTATTATTATTAAGAATGGAGAGGATTTAAGTCGTCAAATTTCACAGTCTGGTTGCTTTTTGATACTTTGAAAACCGATGTTGACAGATCGGCTGCCCAAAACAAGCAGTTGGTACAGTGTAGTTTCACAAAATAAATGGTTTTTCAGGACTGAAAAGTTTTCGGGACTTTCAAGAAACGGGCCCCAGGTTAAAGACAGACGAATGTGGAAGTTGGAAGAGAAAGGTGCAAGGAAAAAAGAAAGGAATAAGCAAAGGAACTTGCTTACCCATAGTTCTGAGAGTTCCAAAGTCTAGCAAGTCCACTGAGGAAAACAGACCAGGAGCTAAAGAGCAAAACAAAGGTGTCACTCTTAAAAAAGAAAAAGGACTTTCCGTGATGATGATCTAGTGTCGAAAACGTTTGGATTTTACTATTTCAATATTAGTAATTTTTAGCTTGCAAATAGTTCAATAAAGCTTGAGTTATCAAAAATGCACCTGTTTACTAATATAATTATACAAAATCACATCACGTCCAAAAACATAAGAAAGAAAAGACTGAGGGGAAAAGACTAATCAAGAACTATTTTAAACTAATAGCAACTATTTTGCAAAGAGTTTTAAACAATGTTCACAACACAATTTCCACTCATCATTTAATTTCAAAAATAACACAAATTTGATTCCTTTTATGGCTAGAAGATCATTGGCTAGTACTTGGATTTGTTTTTCTGTTTTCCAGTAAAGAAAAATTTAATAAATAAAACAGTTTACAGCAGGTACACAAGGGCTCAGCACAAGGTTAAGGTCAGCATTTGAGTAAGGCTTTTCAGACTTCAGGATAAGGGACTGTGCAATAATTAACAGGAGGGGGGCCCTAAAACCAGAGGGGGGGCCTTAAGTTAAAATAATGGAAAGGAGGGGGGCTCTACATTAGATTTCTCAAGTAAGTTGCGGGGGTTCTTAATTAAATTTCACAAATTTGATAAATTATGAATAAATAAACATTTTCCAACTCTACCTAAAGGAACACGGTTTACCCGTCAGCGGAGGGAAAACAGCACTCGTAGCTCGTGTTCTAGGTGCTGGGGAAGCTTAAGGTAAAGAAAACCCGGATGAGCAGCAATCTAGCAGTTCCGAAGACCAAGCAGAAAATGAACAATCAGAAATTTGGAAATTGACGATTATGAAGAACAAAGTTTCGAGGTGCTCTTCATCCCTGACGACGCAGTGGAATGGGTTGCAGTACGGTGAATAATTATTATTATAATTATTATTATAATTATTGCACAGTCCCTAAGGAAAAACATTGATGATGGTCATTTCTTCCTTCACCTGTTGTTACTTCCACTTCAAAGGGTAAAATAAGCAGTTCCTGGTTTGGAGCTGGTTGGCTAGCTTTTATGCGAATGAAAGCGGTATGATTTGATGCTACTCGACCAACAAAGCTCGCTCTCATGAGTGCTTTGGTTTCATACGGTGGAATCTCCTATAAGAAAATACATTTATGATCAGAATAACCTCATTTTACTTTAATTGCTAACAAAAGTTTCCGAAAGAAAAGAATGAATGTAAATGCTAACTTTCCTGACACAAAAACTGCTCCCTCAAGGCAATATAACTAAGATATGGTCTAGATTGTGCCCTCAACTTGTAAGAGCCATGATGTCAACTGTAATCACTGCACAGTAGTACTGAAGTTTGCTAAGGCAAGAAGTACATTACTTTTTAGTCTGTCCCCAAGGCACATACCCAGTGTTTCTGTGGTGCTTCTTCCAAGCCAGACGGAAGCTCTAAATGCAGATCACCCCCACTTGAATACATTTCTATCACCTGACAAAATCAAGGATTCAAGCACATGTCAAATCTTACAAACAGAATTCTTCCAATGTTTCTTGTGAACACCTTCGATTCAACTTAAAACCTTTTAAAACAAATCTAAATGCAGGGAGATTTGAAGGACAAATGGATTTAACTATGCAACCAGATGGAAATAATTTCCAAATAATGCAAAATGAGTTCTTTGTTTCAATAGTGACTAGTTGTCAGAATACAAAATCACTTACTTGCAACGGTAAATTGTAGGGATTATGCATGTTGATCAGAGCAGAAAAGCTAAAGTTTAGAGGAACTCTTGCCCCTAAAAAAGGGCGTAATCTGTAGGGATTTGGGACTCCCACTCCAAACACCTAAAAAGTAAACAAAGTATTATAATAATAATAAGAAGAAGAAGAAGAAGAAGAAGAAGAAAACTTTTTACCACATTGTAGTAAAGACTGCTCATTGAGGTTGACTGAGCACCAAAACAAAATGGACAAAATGACTTTTTTTTAAAAAGTTATTTACATTGCTGTTTCCCTGGAAACTCCTCAGAAGGTTGTTTTAATTAATGTTTGAACAAACTGTGAATTGTTATTGAACTTGTATGAAATGAATGTATTTTGAAATTCAGGTCATAGACGAATGAGAGAAGTGATCCATGCAAAATTTAAGCAATTATCTCTTATACAGACACCTGAAAAATTCAGGCAAGTTCAGCAGGATTCCAACCCATGATCTCTGCGATGCTGGTGCAATGCTTTACCAACTGAGCAATTTCTTCATTTGGTGCCGTAAAAAGAGGGAAACCCCTCCAAATACTAATGGTTTTCTTCCCCTACTGTCTCCTCAATATAAGATCGAATCAAACACTTACACCAAGGAGAATAAGAAATGGGATCCTTTCACAGAACTTTTAAAGTAAAGTAAGACAGGAAAGTTAGTCTCGCAGTATCCCTTTTCCCCTCCACATTGAGCGACAATCAAACAAATAGATATATGTGTAAGTAAATATACTTAATTGTAACAGTTCCGCCTTACCGTAATATATGATATCAATGCACTTTTCAGACATGTTGTATTTAGCTGCCATATACCTGTAATTTCATGTACTCTCTATTTCTGTTCACTGGTTTGTTTTATTTTGTAACTGTTTTTTCCTTTAATAAATAAATAAATAAATAAATAATTAAAAAAAATTAAAGCAATAAAGCCACTCAGTTTGGAACATGTCTATTTGCTTAAATTGTCCAGCTACATGCAAAGATCACTTCTCTCTTTTGGTTTTGAACTTACATGTATAAACAGCAAATTGTGCACAACAAATTTAAGTTATGGAAGCTACATACTACCTGATATGGATAAACTCCTTTGGAGGTGTGAATAAATAAAGTATTTTCAACATTTCCAACCAGTCTTGCTAGAAAAACTATTTCAAATGTTGTATTTCCTAAAGGATGAACTACCTAAAGAAAGAGATTTAAAGAAAATAGCATCTATGAGTAAAAGCACACACTTTCTTTCCAAATTAAGTTATGCATCGAAACTTTCACAAGAATGTCTTGAACAAAAACTTACTTTTGATTGAAAAAAGGAAGCATGGAAATGAACTGTGCTACCAGATATAGATTGCAGTTGTAAATTCTGATCTGTGTGAGGATTTATGATGGCCACTGTTCGTATACTTGGCATACCCACAGATCTAAAATTTAAATAGATACCATCAATAATATTATTATTATTCAAAGGACAATAATATAATTCCTATAAAATTTCAATACTGACTTGAATGAGTGAAAATTAAGGCATCACAAACGGCACTAAACAAGTTTTTGAGCATAATAAATCTAAAATACTATAAGTTACCAGGCTGTTGCCTAACAGGAGCCCGGTAGCCTGGGGCTCCCAAAGAATAGCTCTGGGCGCCTTGATTTTTCACAGCAACACCTTTCACTTCATATGTTGGGCTCCTAAGTTCTCAGCGTTTAGCTCTGAGGGCCCCTTTAAAATTTTCTTAGGCAGCAGCCTTGAGTTATGTTCAGAAATATAAACACAGTCAACACTTTGACCAGATAGTCTAGCACATTTCACACCAATCTACATGTAGTACAAAAAGTCTTAATGTTCTCCTTGACCAGCAGACAGAAAAGAAGTGGCTAAATTATACATCGGTCAACGTATCGGCCAACATGTCACCGACAAATGACCGGACACGTCGCCTAACAAGCTACTCACACACTTCAAGCAGCACTTTACAGCACCACTACTTCAAAGTACACCAGCTGCTCTCATCTCACAACCTCCACCACAAATTATTGCTAACCTACAGCAACTTTCAGTACTTCTGTACAAAATCCAGTAAACCAGCTAGAGTCCCTAATTGGCCACCCACAACTGCAGTCAAGGTGGTGTGGCCTGGTCGGACTTTTCTTTGCCACATGATTGATCTTCTTTGCTGTTTTCAACGGCGGGATCACCCTATTCATTTGAATGCTGAATTCCACTTGGACATGCAATGGAAGGAAGAGTTCCTCTTTCCTTGGCATGGGGTCAGTTTTTGCTCTTCCCAGGTGTGTCAGCTGCTGCAAACATGGAAGTCACATCAGACGCAACAGGCTCACTTGGGTTCAGCCTTTATTTTTAAGGCAATTAGTTCAGCGGGGCCTGGGGCCCAGGAGCTTTTCCCTCTTGCTGTTGCCACGCACGTCTGGGGTTCACAGTGGTTCCGGGAGCATATCCTGTTTTGCTCTGACCATGAGGCTGTCATCAAACTTGTTCTGGTCTCATGGACATCCCTGAATCCCTTGTTTTAAGTTCTTACTATGTAAGCTCTTTGCGGCTGAGGCTTGTTTTAACTTCTCATTTACTTCCCAGCACATGCCTGGTGTTCAAAATAAATTGGTGCTTCCATTGGCAGGAGTTCAGGCTTCTCACAAAAGATGCCCACCCCTTTCCAACCCCTGTGCCCAGCAACTTACTCGCAGACTTGACCAGCCCTCTCTTGAAGCGCAGTGCCAGCAGTTCCTAGCAGAGGGGCTGGCAGAAAAGAGTTGTGGATTTTCGGCCAGCAAACAGGAAAGCTCAGCCCACTTAACTATCCATGTCCTGGAGACCAATGGATATTGTGCCTCTTGGTTGTCCACTTGGCTGCTCCGGTCCAGCCCTCCACGATTAAGGTGTATTTAGCTGCAGTACAGGTCCTGCGTATCAAAAAGGATTTTCTGATCCCTTGGTGAACTGCTTAAGACTACAATGTGTGTTGCAAGGAATCAAGCGTGCTGCTGGTGCCTCTTGCCCCCGTGCCTTCCTGTTACTGACATCACCTTGCTGGTAAGGTAATCTTTTACTCTCTGTCTCTCAGCGATCCAGACCACTGCATGTTTTGGGCGGCATGTAATCTGGCGTACTTCAGGCTTCTACATTATTCGGAATTCACTGTGCTGTGGTTAACGTTACAGTGGACTCAAGCGAGTCTCCAACCTTCCTGCACGTTCACCTGAAGGCTTCCAAGACAGACCCCTTTTGTCAGGGTTGCTACATCCACATTGGCCGAGGCAAGTTTCCTTTCTAGGCCGTCCAGTCCCTTTTGGCTTAAATTACATGTTAGGAGGAACAAGGCAGGCCCCCTGTTTCTATTTAAGGATGGCACTCCCTTGTCTTGTGCACGTCTGACAGATTGGCTGCAGAGGACCTTGTCCACAGCAGCCGACAGACAGCCGACAGTTTGGTTGGGGTCAGATTTGTTACCATTACCCAGACTATTAGTTCCCTAATGGTCTCCAAATAGTGTGTGATGTCTGGAGACTGTTACATGTACAAACAATCCTTTTTTATCAGGATAGTTAAGTTACAGAACGGTCCACCACGAGTGACTGTTGAAGCTGATAGCCTTTGGCTATTCGAAACTAAGCTAAAACCATCATTTGAATATTAAATCACGATGTTTTTCAAGTGTTCAATTTTTAAATCTATAGCTGTAAATTGCTTGATTTATTTAGGGGGTTTATAGAGGGCAGACCTCTCGACTTCGTTTTCAACATTTACTTTATCTGATTTGTACTTTTTAGTTTTTGTAGTTGTTAGATAGTTGACATCGATATTACATCTTTAATATCATGGGTGACAAATTACTCCTTAATTTAGGCGCGAAATTTCAGCGTTAATTTATAATTTCACATGTGAAATTACAAAATTGCCATGGTAACATCTCTTGTATCTCGATCAGAGCCAAGATGGCGTCTAGATTTAAGACAGTGACCATTGAAGAAGTTACGAAATTAAAAGAAGCGGCAGAAAATTTGGATCGTTTCATTGTTCACGTGGGGCTCAAAACTTGACAAGCTCTTACTATTTCTCTATAAATAGCGTGAAAGCTTAAGTTCTTATCTAACAAGAAACTCAATTGTGTCAAATTACCATGTACTTCAGGTAAATACTGCTCACTTTGATTTCGTCTCGACGGGCGAGAGATTGTTGTCGAAGTCCAGTACTCGTCGCTTTTGAGATTCATGCCTAGTTTATCCAACTGACTTTCCATTATTGAGCTCCATAAGGGTATATTTTGTTTAAGGATCCACTAAAACGCCATTCGCGTTGCATGACTTTCGACGCCATTGCAGGCTAAGTTAATGATTCTACTGTGTCCACCAGAGAAATCTACGCAGTTCCACCACCCTCTCGATCCTAAGAAAATACGCGCAGAAGGCTCTATATATACACAAAGACACCACTTCCCAGGGGAGTGACCGGCAAGACTTTTACCGACACGGAAAAAAAAAAAAAAAAGAAAACAAACAAACTAAACGAAGACCTCGACTGGGTTTGCCTTATAAGGCAACCCAGTAAAAAGAGATCAAGTTACAGACAAGACAACATGTTCATTAAATGAGGAATATTAGTAAATTGCATGTCCATGTTAACATGTTTGGGAGCACTTTTTATTGAAGCAAGTAGATGTGTTTAGATCCAATATTCATCGTGAAATGTAAATAAATAAATAAATAAATAAATTGAAAATAGAATTTTAGTTAATCGCGGTATTTTTAGCTTAAGTGATTCACACAGAAATGTTGACAAGTAGACAAATGAATCTAAACTTGCTTTCTTGTTATTGTTATTTTCACAGTTAAATTTTGAAGACAAAGGGTACCATGACCATTGTACCGACACTGAGAGGTTTTGTTGTCCTTCTCACATCATGTTTACAAAACCCACACGAACTAATAATAAAGTAATTCACAGCCGTGACCAGTACACATCTGTAAGACCAGCTACCGTAATTTGTGGTGACGACTTGGTGAATGACAAAGCGAAAATTTGCAACGACAGCCGGATATACTATGACTACTACGAATCATTTATTAAAAGTTCTTGGTCTGGCAGTTAAGTATCCATCTTTCACCCTCCATTTTCACAAACGCCAATAATTTTTTCCCTACCAGCATAAATGGCCAGACAAATCGTCCGGCCATGTAAGGATTTGACAAGACAAAACTTACTTTTGACCAGACATTATCCGTTGACCGGCCATTATTTGCAGCTCTGAAGTTTAAACTTCAATATTTGAATCCGAGAGCATGTTAAACGTCCAAACCTCTATCACACCGTAAAAGTCTGCTGTAACACATGTGATCACATACAATTGTCACAGGAATGAATAAGTATTAATAGTATTAATCAACATAAGCCCTCATTTACAAATATTTTAAAGAAGTAGACACTAACTTACTTTTCGTGGAAATCTAAATAGGAGGGCTCAAAACGTATACGTCTTATATTGGGTTGTTCTCTGAAATAAAAATAACAGCAAATATGCCTCAGCTGTACTAATGTGTGTACTGTATTGGCTTCATAATAAATAAATAAAATAATAGTAGTATGATAGTATTGCTCAGGCAGCAATAGAAAATTGGATATAAGTTGATATAATTACTATAAAAAAAGGATTTGACACTTTGTTTTGCAATCTCTGCCTACATTGCTGTGAGATTTTCATGCACCTTAAGTGCTTTAGTAAATTAATTTTTCGCATTAATACTGCTTGACTGAATTTAGTAATGCAATAGCAGGGCAAAAATCTCGAAAGAAAACGTGGCTGAGACGGTACACCAAACAGCAGATATTGTTGAATGAAAGCAATTTAACCAACCCCCCCGAATCTTTTTACAACCAACTGCATAATGATTTGGCCATCAGTGGACGGTAAGAAAACCCTTTTAAAATCGACTTACGAAACCATCTTCGATGAACTAACTGTAGTTCAAAAATTATGTTGAGTCACGAAAACACACAATTATACATCAGTGCCATAGTAAGTTCAAATACAAGAACAGTAATCGCGGTGATAAAAAATATTGTCACGGCGAAACAAGAAAATGTCGAAGCAACTGCACGCTTTAATTTATCACAGTAAATAAAGTAAGAAATGCAAAGGAACTAAAGTAGTCAACAAAGCTCACTCTGCGTTTAGTTAAACACTCGAACAATAAGCAATCCCATAAAGAAACCTTGTGTTACGTGGGCGATATAAAAGTCGATTTACACGGTGCATGGGGGTGTTGGTTCATGAAATCGACTTTGACACCCTTCCGCTTAATCGTGGTTTTGTCTCTCGCCGAAACTCCAGAAATTTTATTCACTATGTTTTAATTACCTTCTGTTATGATGCGACCCATCAGCCTAGAAAGATCACAAAATGACAATAGATTAAACGAAAACCAAGAAAGTTAACCTTGACTTATATTTGACAGACTTCAAACATCGTTAAGCGTGTAGCTGAGTGGTACCCATCATCGACAAATCTTCGAGCAACCAGCAGTTTACTTTTAATTTACAAACAGAAACTCAACGCAAACAATCAGCAATAAGTTATCTTAACTTCCGGCTAAGTCAGAAATTCTTGTGCCTCGAATCAAGAAAGGATTTCCGCATTTTCTCGTTGTACTATACAGCATAACATTTCCAGCTAACGCAACACACATTTCAACTGACAGCAAATTCTTACCTGTAGGTGGCCAGAAGAGCGCAAATCACCCATATCGCTTTGATATACTCCTAAAAAGTGAAAAAGGTTGGCGAATTCATGATTAAAACTTCAAACTGTAAATATGAACTGTTTACAAAAACTGTACAACTTCACCGTTGCCACGATCGGTTCGCGAGGACATCACGCTCTTCAAGACCATAACACTGCCTCTATAATTTTAATAAACGACTCTTACCGGGTCTAGACAGCGGATTGCACTGCATCATATATATCCTATGGTTAACTAGAAAAACTAAGCATGTGTAGGCAAATAAAATAATTCCAAGTGCTCCAGCCATGCCTCTAGTTCGAACTCCTAACTTATCGTGGAATTCTCATACATAAATGAAACTTGCGCAAATTGGCCTCATGGGATTTTGAGTACAGGTGCTAGTCAAATCACGTGAACACTCTGAAATAAATTAGCATAAATAATTTAGAACTTCCCAAAGGTCATAAAAACGTTACGACGTGGACAGATTTCATTGAACGGTTCTCTTACCCGCATTATTTTTTTGTTCTTTATGATAACGACTATGATTTTTCTTAAGGCACTACTCCTTGATCGGAGACTACTGGATCGGAGACGCAATAAGCGATGTTGGCACACGAATGGACAATAAATCACATGCCCGCATATCACTTCTGAAAATCACGGAAGCTTCTGTATACAACAGTTTGTGCTTACCAGAATTTAAAGCCTTAACTGGCGACTTTTTTGGCTAAATAGTGACTACTGGACAGATATTTTTAAATTAGAAATGTTTAAATATTAATTGTCAGTCTCAGCCCAAGTTTTCGACGAGTTAGTCAGGAGTCAGGCCCGCTGACCGTAACACCAAGGTGCCTTAGCACATTAATTCACAAAAAGAGTGAGTTTCGAGAGTTAAAGAGGAATAATGACAAAAGAATAACGGAAATGTGTATTTGGAATACTGAAATAATCTCCTTTTTGGGGTGGGAATAATGATGTTGGGTGGGGAATAAAGGAATAACTACTTCCGTTGGAAACTTGGAAAATCAGCCTCGATCCTCACATTTCGTATAGTGTCTTGTAGAAAATCCCTTTATGTAGTAAAATTTTGAATTCAGCTTTATACGCCCACCTTGACGGAGAGGTTTTTCGACCGTTTGTTTTTGTTATGGAAATTTGCATTGCTTATCGCAGCGATCTGATTGGATCAATTTCAGCTTTGGCTGGAAACTGTTCCACGGCACACATCCTTTCTTCCTGTCGGGTGGTGAACGTGGACCTTGATAAAGAGATGAATTTAAGACAATTTTCTAACCACAAATTCTTTTTCCCACGTTACTGGCCTTCGCTGGAGATTTGAATCGAATGTATAATCTGAGAACACTGTGTGCAAGGATTATCTTTGTTGAGACACCTTAGAAGGCATGTAAACGAAATTAAAGTTAGTAAGATCATCACAGTTAGCTAGCAACTCAAGCAGCTGCAATTATGCCTGAAAAATCCAGGCTTGCATGAACGGGATTCGAAATTTTTCAGACCTACTAGTAACCGCTAGCGTTGCTTAGATATCTTCTAAGATCTTCGTAACTTTTACTTCATGTTCATTATGCATTTCAAACTGATACACATACATATTCTATTCATTTACAATGAATTTTAACAGTGTCTCAGTGGGGGAGGTGGGGGGGGGGGGAGGGGTAGCCTCTAACAGCTGACGGTTAAATAATTTGCCTTTTCACGGCTAACGGTTATCTTTTTTTTCCGTCAAGGTTAACGTTAACTTATATAAAAAGCAAAGAAATGTACCTTGTGTTAATTACTAGTAGGGTCTCAGTTGACGTATTGAGCCTTGTTCCCAGGATCTCTCCCTTCCCTTGGAGCGAGAGAGAGTCTACACTGAGTCTAGGAGAGAGAAAAGCAAGTAGAGGGACCATGGGAAAGCAAAGGTGTTAAAAAGGTATCGAGTGTTCTAAACTCTCCTTAAGACTCTAAATATTTCAAAGTACTACCTATCCCATTTTTTGTAATTTAAAAAAATCAAGCTATTTTTCTTAATTTTTATTACGGCTAACTGGTATTTTTTTTGTCACTTTCACGCTTAACGGTTAACATTCATTTTTCGACGTTTCACGGCTCACGGTTAACTGTCCTCATTGAGAAGCTCATTATCAAGAGGACAGACTGGTAATTGACTCTTCCAATATGTATATCTTCTTAATTACTTAATTTTTTTATCATTAATTTACTTAAATATAATCATTTTTGTAAAGGTCCACACCATCATTGCGATACCTTCTTAAATTGAAATTTGAACTTTTCCACTGATAAAGTGTGTGCGTGTTTGTAAGTTTGGTGTGTGGCGTTTTTCTTTTGGCTATTTTAAATTGCTTCCTCAGTAGAGAGCGGGTACAATGCAGGGCTGAGAATAAAAAGATCCCAAGGCCTTTTCGCCGGGATTTACCGCCCTTCCTGCTTGTCACCTCGGCGGAAAAAGTCCTGGAAACGAGGAAATAGTCATGGGTTTAAGTGTCTCTTGTCCGGACTGTGTTCTGAAATAACGATAATCGAATCGTCAGATGATGTTGTGTTAAAATCATAATACCAGTGTCGAAAAACGAGTTGAAAAAATAAAGCCCTCTAGCCTGCGGAGCAATCGTTTCCCTTTCGATTCCTTTTATCCAAGCAAAAGAGGGCACGCATGAGGGCTTGTGTGAATCGTAAAAATATTATTTTGATGTCGGTGGGGGAAGGAGGTGGAGGGGCGGACAAGGAAACGAAACCCGCTGCAGCAGAGCCCAACCGGGTACCAAAAGTCCCCCAAAATAGTGGCATGTCAGTCGACACATGAAAGTCAAATACACTACTGCACGACTGATAAACGTAGGTAGTGCAGTAGTCTACTTCTATTTTCATAAATTTTGCCTGGGGAAATGTTTTGCTGCCCGTTTCCTTCCTGTAATATGTTATAAAGGCAACTCGTACTGAGGTCGTTTAGTTTTATTTTAAGTTTGCTGAACGTCTCTACTTGTCTAATGATTCTCGGAAGGGTGTTGTAGGTCTGAGCACTGAGCACTGCCCGTGATGGAAAAATTGCTCTTCAATTATTTTGATAATTTCAATTGAGATACATGATTTTTTTCACCTTCGGCTAGAAAAAGGGAAAAATGCGAACTCAGTCATCGTCTTCAGTCACAGAGTGGAATCCTGTCGGATTGTGGTTCCATACAAACTATGTTGACAAGTAGAAGTTGTGACTACAAGATCAACTGCAGGGTGACCGGCCGGGGTAGCCCACTTTTAAGTACAAGTCAAAAGATTCATGCGCGCTCATTTCAATTCAAGTTAATTAAATGAAATGAAATCCTCTTTAAACTAAGCATATTGAATTGAAGTTAAAGAACGCTTCAAAAAAGTCAAGATTTTCAGTTATTGGCAGTACCTAAATAGACGGAAAGATCCAGTGTTTAACTGTTTTTAAGCTTCCTTATCATTTGATTTATTTGCTGGAGAATCTTGTTTATGAGCAATGTACTCAGATTCTCAACGGCCCTTTTAGATATAGATATATCATTGAGTGCCAAAAATCAACTAAAATTGAAAAAAAATTCCATAAGTGGTTTGATATATGAATTGCCGGGTCGATAATCAACTATGCGATGCTGTCCAGTGGGGAGTATACGTGAAAGCGAGCGAGAATTGAAGCAAAGGCGCCGTAAGGGGAATTCTCCTTGCACGCACGCACTAAAATTAAAATTAAAATTGGGAACCGATGCTAACTGCTTTACAAAGGTGGCTTTAAGGTAGCTGATACAGAAATCTTCGGCAGGGTTCCCTTACATTTTAAAAGAATATAGGCGTGCTTAGATGCATCACGACTGGCGTTGCTCGTAAATCGGACATCTCTGCCTCTTTCTCTTTCGTTTTTTGCGCGAATTACCAGTCCGTAATTAGGCGTTCCGTATCTCCAGCGTCTAACTGCATCGGTGACATCAAACCTCACGAAACCCTTCCGGGTATAGCGGGATATTGTAACTGTTCCCCCAACTGGATAAGCTTCAGCATCAGTACCATCCAGACCAACTCCTGGCGATGACCAAACAACACCCGAAAGGCGATGAGAGCTAGTCGCCTGAGCCTCTCTCCAGGACTTCTTCATTAAATGCAGCTCCAAAATCCGATTAATGAAAGGGACAGATTCTTCAGTCTCATAGCTCGCCTTATGGGAATATTCGTAATACAGGAACATCGTGGCAGATTCAATCTGATAAGGTTTGCAAATGGTAGGCGGATTCTCAAACTGCACCAGGGATCGTTTGTTCGGAAATCCTGGATGCCAGGCCACGATGAGGTACCGCAAATAGTTGAAGTTCCTGCTTGCACGTTCCAGTGTGACATCTTGGGTCACATCAAGCCTGTAAACCTTACTATACCCGCCATATGGCACAGCTGTGACACTAACAGCGTGAACGAGTGTCGCTACTACAAGCAACAATGCCCGCATTATGCCCATTTCTTGTTTCATGTTCTACTGAAATTACAGAAAAAGAAAACGTAAGATAATTAATCATTTTCGTGTATTGTGGATCCAACGCAGCATACTCAGAGAAAACACTACGAAACAAAAAAGGTTTATCAAGACTTGGCGCCGAGATGCTGGCAGTTGCTGTAATTAATTCCGTATTTTTTGTGGTAGTCAACTGTAAATGCACCACACACTATGTCACCGGGTTGTAAGAGTGTAAGATTTTGAGAGCGTAAGATCGGCTAGAGTGCAAATCCGTGGTGACAATAGGCCCGCAGCGTGTGCATAACTCACGAAAATAAACAGGTCGATTGGAAGCCTCGTCTAGGAGAGTGAATTTTTGACTTTGCGGAAACAATGGTCAACCTCAAGGGTTGGGTAATTGTGATCTTTGTGTTGAATTTGCACATTTCTTGTCAAATTTTATAACACTTGAAAGAAAAGAAAGCAAACTAACAAAAACAAAAACCAGGTGTCTTGCCATCATTTTGACACAGATTTGTCCTTTTTTCGCGAGTTGTTAGTAAACACTCAAGGTAACTTGATCATGGCGGCCGCTGAAATCGACGTCACTTTCGATTTTGCGATTTACTTGTGCAGCCAATAGTACAATAGATAAAATTGAAGGTAGCAAAAATCTCCAAAATGTTTTTCGCTGATAGTAACTGTTTATATTCGCAGTTCAAAATTTATGTTGTTCTCATGACGCAAATTTTGTTACTGATGGCAAAATATTTTATTGTCGATCGATACTTCCCGAAAACTTCCTTCTGCTCCTCCTAAAAAGTGTATATCTGCTAATCAATATTTATTTACTTTTGCATCAAGATTTATTTTGCATAAAGCAGGCTAACAAAATCTGCACCTTGCTTAGTTCGCATTTGTTGAGCGTTAAAATAGAATTTTCGGTCCTTTGTTTCTGACAGAAAGTCGCTTATTTTGAGGTCACTCATCTAAACACTAACCCCGCAGGACAGGGATTAACCTCAGTGAACTTTTGTCTTGAAGAGCTATCAGAGGCTTGTGGTGATGAAGAACTTGCAAGGGAACTTGAAAATGATAAACGTGTCAGGCTCGAAGCCAATGTTTCTCGATTCTCTTTTATTTTCCCCCATCTTTCTGGGTTTAGTATTTTACTAGTAACCACATGTCTTCTCAGGGGGCTATTTACCTAACACATCTGCCATGGCACTACAATGATATATGGTACCAAAACAATATCGTGTACTATTAAAGCTACATATTACGCAAAGACAACTTGAATCTCCTGGAAAACAAAACGCACCTCACTTGACAGTTCTGGAATAAAGCGCCGTATTACTGCACTACCACAGGTACGCAATGCGTGCCTATTTTTTGTCAAGACCACCGATGTATTCAAGCCGAACAAAGCAATGTGGTTAGATCAGCTGGAGAATCAACCAAAATGGCCGAAAACTTGAATAAATGATTAATAAAATGCAACAAGCATTACAAACCTCAATGAAGTACTAAAGGTCTGGAATAGAGCCCGTCAAACGAAGATTGATTATCATATTAATTGAAAACTGTTACTGAACTGAAATGGTAGCACTGACTTCATGATAAAACCACAAAGTGAAGCATTTCTCACAATATATTAAAATCAGATAGGATTGGAGGAAGATTAAGACAAATCAGCAGTCAAATTCTTAAGTTCGGATAGTTTGATTTAACAACACTATATAGAAATATTTAGTTGGAAATTAAACCTTCTTTTCTTAGTAAGTACTAAGATTTAGCCTTTGTCAATAGGAGGTCGGAATCGAGTTCATCTCAATAATTTTCCATGGAAAATGATCTCAAACTATATACATTTAATTTTTCACGTATGACAATGACTAGAAAATTTAGGCCGATATCCAGTTCTAAAACATCATCCTGAATAACTAAAAGTGACTAAAGAAGACCAGAAAAAAGCCAACAATCGATACTTTCTAAATAAATCACTTACCAGCACTGGGCTAAAGGATTGGCTACCTTCTCTCAAACTTGATCAAATGAGAACTGATTCAGTTTTGCAGTGGCCCTTTTTCTTTATACAAGTAAGAAGTTGAATTGCTATGGAAACTAAACAGGAAAGAAATATGATAACAATTAATTTTATTAGGATGATTCTACAAAAACAAAAAGGCACTTTTTGTTGCTTTGTTACTACCTACGCCTGTGAACAGAAAGATGATTCAGCGAAAAATCAAAGTGTTTATAACGTCATTGTTTCCTTTTCAACCAGTAGCTTAGTATTTGCACACTTTGGTTGAGTGAATCGGGTAAAATATATTTTAATTGTGAGGTTTTTCCTTGGTGACTGGGCTGAAGAGCCTCAACGTTTTTTTAAGCTGGTTTTCGTAAACACTTTTGACGTCACGAGAAACCACTTGTCTCGAAGGAATCAACTTTAGTTTCAGGTCTTTCTTAAGAGTTTTTCCATGGAGAAAAAACGGACAGTGCTCTAAAACTCAACAAGAAGAGGTCATTTCTCCATGTAACTCTCTCAAAGCTCAAAGTATATAATTGTGCGGGGGCGATATGGAAGTATTGTAGAACATGTTTAATTTTGTTTATTTTCAATGCTTTCCAATATTACTACCTAAAACAGCTTAACGCCAATCATCCGTGCTGCAGGCCGCATACCATCAAGAGAAAATACAAAACTCAATAGAATCAACTCCAGATGTCACAATTCAGTAAGCTTTATTTTACGAGCCACATATATTACTCAATATAGTTATCCAACACAGGGAACTCGTGTAAATTAGCTAAAGAACAAAAAGAAAAGGGAAAAACTACGGAAAATAATTACAAAGTATACAAAAAAGATACATTGTCATTAATTGACAACTGATGATCGTTAAAAATATGCAACAATTACTTTACTAGAAATTGCAATAAATTCAACTGCAAGCTGCTAATAGCTTCATTAGAAACCCGGAAAAAAACAAAGAAAAGCGTCATAATTAATAGAAACCGCAAACAATAGTAACTGTTAAATCGTGTAATAGCAGAAGTTCTGCTCGTAGAGAAAAAAGAGGGTGGTAAAGAGAATTTTCGTGAACCGTGAATTGTCTTCTTTACTTCTCGCGTGAAATGGCCTGGCTTTTCAGTTCCTCGTGAAAAGTGATTTTGGTTATCACCGTGAACCGTGATGTTTGACAATAGACATCCGTGAAATGAGAATCGGATGTTTAATTCACCGTGGACTGTGATTTTGTATCATGCTTTTTTGCGGGACGGTAGGACACGTGACGTCACGGCAGCCATGTTGGTGTACCCAACTAATCCTCCGAGAACATGCGAACGTTTCCTTTTGTTTTGGTGGAAAACAAGATTACTGATAACGTGAGTGAAAACAGCTCGGCAGTGCACAGTATAACAACTAAATATGTATTAGTAAAAATAGAACTGTAACCAGGATAATGCATTTTGAAGTAAAAAACGTTCTCTCGTTAAAAAAGGGTTTAAAATATAAGCTTTCGGCTATCAGTCTATAGCCTTTAACGAATGAAAAAAGTTAGCGCGCGGATGGAAATATATACGAAATGAAGAAAAAAAAATTTAAAAAGAATAGAATACAAAAACTGTGTGAAAATAGCTAAGAAATAAAATGTAGATGAAGTCTAATTACAGTAAATGGAGTATTGCCTAGGCAACGGTTTTGAGTTATTATCCACGTCAACGGTTTTACATGTAGCTGTGTGCCAAGATTCTAGTGTTTTTCGAACGCGGTAATTGCCTTTGTCAATAACGCAAGCATTATCAAAGGGTTAGCAACATTTGAGCCCTTTGTGTAGTTTTTCAAGTTTCGTTGATGTTCCTTTTTACGGGTTTGGAAGCATCTTCCGGTTTCTCCTATGTAGCTCCATGAACAGTCTTTACATGGGATTTTATAAACAGCATCACATTGAAGATCTGAAGGTTGTCGGTACTTTGGGGATGGGAATTCTTGTTGAAGAATTTTGAACAGTTTGTTGACGACGCGGATTTCATGGTTACGGAGTAATCTTGTAAAGGGTTCGGTTAGGCCACTGATGTAAGGGAGGCATGCATAACCCTGATACGTATCCGATGGTTCGACCCATTTGAAAAACATAGAAATCAGTTCTTCTGATGGAGGCACTGTAGGTAGGGGTACCGGTGGCTTCTTGTTGAGGATGGTAGAAATAACAGGCGAAGGGTAGCCATTAGCTTCTAATGCGGCCCTAACGTAATTGGTTTCACGAGTTTTTCCTTTATGACTGCTGGGGAGGTTGGATGCCCGGAACAGAAGGGTCGAGGCCGTACTGATTCTGTGTTTTATATCATGCTGAGAAGAGAAATCCAAGTATCGATCTGTGTGTTGGCTTCCGATACACATCAATAACAACAACACCATTTCTTCTGGAAACCAAGGTGTCTAGGAAGGCAATTTGACCACTGTTTTCAAGTTCAATAGTGAAAGAAATTTTGGGGTCGGAGGCATTTAGGGTATTGTGAAAGGAAGAGACAGCATCCTTCTTAATGATCACGGATAACGGAAATGTGTATTTGGAATACTGAAATAATCCCCTTTTTGGGGTGGGAATAATCATCGGAATAATGATGTTGGGTGGGGAATAAAGGAATAACTACTTGCGTTGGAAAATCAGCCTCGATCCTCACATTTCGTATAGTGTCTTGTAGAAAATCCCTTTATATGTATGTAGTAAAATTTTGAATTCAGCTTTAAACGCCCACCTTAACGGAGAGGTTATTCGACCGTTTGTTTTTGTTCTGGAAATTTGCATTGCTTATCGCAGCGATCTGATTGGATGAATTTCAGCTTTGGCTGGAAACTGTTCCACGGCACACATCCTTTCTTCCTGTCGGGTGGTGAACGTGGACCTTGATTAAGAGATGAATTTAAGACAATTTTCTTACCACAAATTCTTTTTCCCACGTTACTGGCCTTCGCTGGAGATCTGAATCGAATGTATAATCTGAGAACATAAGACTGTGTGCAAGGATTATCTTTGTTGAGTCACTTTAGAATAAACGAAATTAAATTTAGTAAGATCATCACAGTTAGCTAGCAACTCAAGCAGCTGCAATTATGCCTGAAAAATCCAGGCTTGCATGAACGGGATTCGAAATTTTTCAGGCCTACTAGTAACCGCTAGCGTTGCTTAGATATCTTCTAAGATCTTCGTAACTTTTACTTCATGTTCATTCTGCATTTCAAACTGATACACATACATATTCTACTCATTTACAATGAATTTTAACAGTGTCTCAGTGGGGGAGGTGGGGGGGGGGGGGGGAGGGGGAGCCTCTAACAGCTGACGGTTAAATAATTTGCCTTTTCACGGCTAACGGTTATCTTTTTTTTCCGTCAAGGTTAACGTTAACTTATATAAAAAGCAAAGAAATGTACCTTGTGTTAATTACTAGTAGGGTCTCAGTTGACGTATAGAATATTTTCTGGTCAGCCTTGTTCCCAGGATCTCTCAATTCCCTTGAAGCGAGAGAGAGTCTAAACTGAGTCTAGGAGAGGGAAAAGCAAGTAGAGGGACCCTGAGAAAGCAAAGGTGTTAAAAAGGTATCGAGTGTTCTAAAGTCTCCTTAAGACTCTAAATATTTCAAAGTACTATCTATCCCATTTTTCGTAATTTAAAAAAATCAAGCTAAATGCTCTTAATTTTTATTACGGCTAACTTGTATTTTTTTGGTCACTTTCACGCTTAACGGTTAACATTTTTCGACGTTTCACGGCTCACGGTTAACTGTCCTCATTGAGAACCTCATTATCAAGAGGACAGACTGGTAATTGACTCTTCCAATATGTATATCTTCTTAATTACTTAATTTTTTATCATTAATTTACTTAAATATAATCATTTTTGTAAAGGTCCACACCATCATTGCGATACCTTCTTAAATTGAAATTTGACCTTTCCACTGATAAAGTGTGTGCGTGTTGTAAGTTTGGTGTGTGGCGTTTTTCTTTTGGCTATTTTAAATTGCTTCCTCAGTAGAGAGCGGGTACAATGCAGGGCTGAGAATAAAAAGATCCCAAGGCCTTTTCGCCGGGATTTACCGCCCTTCCTGCTTGTCACCTCGGCGGAAAAAGTCCTGGAAACGAGGAAATAGTCATGGGTTTAAGTGTCTCTTGTCCGGACTGTGTTCTGAAATAACGATAATCGAATCGTCAGATGATGTTGTGTTAAAATCATAATACCAGTGTCGAAAAACGAGTTGAAAAAATAAAGCCCTCTAGCCTGCGGAGCAATCGTTTCCCTTTCGATTCCTTTTATCCAAGCAAAAGAGGGCACGCATGAGGGCTTGTGTGAATCGTAAAAATATTATTTTGATGTCGGTGGGGGAAGGAGGTAGAGGAGCGGACAAGAGAACGAAAGCCGCTGCAGCACAGCCCAACCGGGTACCAAAAGTCCCCCAAAATAGTGGCATGTCAGTAGACACATGAAAGTCAAGTACACTACTGCACGACTGATAAACGTAGGTAGTGCAGTAGTCTACTTCTATTTTCATAAATTTTGCCTGGGGAAATGTTTTGCTGCCCGTTTCCTTCCTGTAATATGTCACTACCGTGAAAACGGCATGTGGAATACTCATTGTTTTGACGATTTAAAATACTTAATTTAAGGTACCATACGTATTCTGTACGGCCTCCCGTCTTTATACAACTGAGCTCAAAACTATTTAATGCTCAAATATACAAATAATGAAACTCTATTTGTTTATTTAATTCAAGATTTATCCAGGGGCATCCAATTTAGCAGAGCTAATTTAAATGGAGCCCTGACACAACACAAAAACAAAGACATTAAAACAAGTTAACAACTATGCAATATATTAAGTTATAAAGGCAACTCGTACTGCGGTCGTTTAGTTTTATTTTAAGTTTGCTGAACGTCTCTACTTGTCTAATGATTCTCGGAAGGGTGTTGTAGGTCTGAGCACTGAGCACTGCCCGTGATGGAAAAATTGCTCTTCAATTATTTTGATAATTTCAATTGAGATACATGATTTTTTTCACCTTCGGCTAGAAAAAGGGAAAAATGCGAACTCAGTCATCGTCTTCAGTCACAGAGTGGAATCCTGTCGGATTGTGGTTCCATACAAACTATGTTGACAAGTAGAAGTTGTGACTACAAGATCAACTGCATGGTGACCGGCCGGGGTAGCCCTCTTTTAAGTACAAGTCAAAAGATTCATGCGCGCTCATTTCAATTCAAGTTAATTAAATGAAATGAAATCCTCTTTAAACTAAGCATATTGAATTGAAGTTAAGGAACGCTTCAAAAAAGTCAAGATTTTCAGTTATTGGCAGTACCTAAATAGACGGAAATATCCAGTGTTTACCTGTTTTCAAGCTTCCTTATTTGATTTATTTGCTGGAGAATCTTGTTTGTGAGCGATGTACTCAGATCCTCAACGGCCCTTTTAGATATAGATTTATTATATCAACACTAATGAAATATATACCGAGTGAGCTTTCGCGCGAAAACATGATATCTTCACACGTGAAGATAACATGTTATTTTCACGCGTAAAAAGATGACTGTTGCTATGGTTACATATGAAAATCGCGCCTTTCAATGTCTTTCGTGAAATTATTTAGTATTTCATTGGTGTTTATATAATAAATAGAATATTTCATGGCCGCTTAAAGATACGAAATTTCTGTTCTCGTGTTGAAAAATATTTCACGAGTGAGCGCAGCGAACGAGTGAATTATTTTTCAACACGAGAAGAGAAATTTCGTATCTCCGCGCGGCCATGTAATATCCTCTATTTATTAAAAACTGGATCATTGGATAATGCAATTCGAGAGTTTTGATTGGCTAAGCCATCATGGGTTATGAGCCATTATACCATGATCTACAAACACAGCAAGCATACGCGTGATTTTTTGAGCCTTTTTATGTTTATTGTAGTCTAGTTTTCTATATTTTGGGGTCGTTTTTAATAAAACAATTATTCCACTCGCGCTTGTTGGATATGAGATGATTATAGCCAACTCGGCGCTACGCGCCTCGTTGGCTATCTATCATCTCATATCCAACGCGCACTCATTGAATAATTGTTAAATATCGTTGTGTAATTGTCGGAAAATTTTCGACGTTATCAACGAGTGCCAAAAGTCAAGTAAAATTGGAAAAAAAAATTCCATAAGTGGTTTAATATATGAATTGCCGGGTCGATAATCAACTATGCGATGCTGTCCAGTGGGGAGTACACGTGAAAGCGAGCGAGAAGCAAAGGCGCCGTAAGGGAAATTCTCCTTGTACGCACGCACGCACTAAAATTAAAATTAAACTTGGGAAGCGATGCTAACTGCTTTACAAAGGTGGCTTTTGAGTAGCTGATATATAAATCTTCGGCAGGGTTGACTTACATTGTAAAAGAATATAGGCGTGCTTAGATTTATCAGGACTGGCGTTACTCGTAAATCGGACATCTCTGCCTCTTTCTCTTTCGTTTTTTGCGCGAATTACTAGTCCGTAATTAGGCGTTCCGTATTTCCAGCGTCTAACTGCATCGGTGACATCAAACCTCACGAAACCCTTTGGGGTAGAGCGGGATATTGTAACTGTTCCCCCAACTGGATTAGCTTCAGCATCAGTACCATCCAGACCAACTTCTGGCGATGACCAAGCAACACCTGAAAGGCGATGAGAGCTAGTCGCCTGAGCCTCTCTCCAGGACTTCTTCATTAAATGCAGCTCCAAAATCCGATTAATGAAAGGGACAGTTTCTTCAGTCGCATAGCTTGCCTTATGGGAATATTCGTAATACAGGAACATCGTGGCAATTGCAATATGTTTGCAAGTCGTAGGCGGATTCTCAAACTGCACCAGGGATCGTTTGTTCGGAAATCCTGGATGTTGGGCTACAATGAGATACTGCAAATAGTTAAAGTTTGTGCTTGCACGTTCCAGTGTGACATCTTGGGTCACATCAAGCCTGTAAATCTCTATCCCGACATTTTGCACAGCTGTGACACTAACAGCGTGAATAAGTGTCGCTACTACAAACAACAATGCCCACATTATGCCCATTTCTTGTTTTATGTTCCACTGAAATTACAGAAAAAGAAAACGTAAGATAATTAATCATTTTAGTGTATTATGGATCCAACGCAGTATACTCAGAGAAAACACTACGAAATAAAAAAGGTTTATCAAGACTTGGCGCCGAGATGCTGGCAGTTGCTTTGATTGATTCAGTATTTTTTGTGGTAGTGCACTGTAAATGTCACCGGGTTGCAAGAGTGTAAGAGTGGGAGAGCGTAAGATTGTAAGTCCGTGGTGACAATAGGCCCGCAGCGCGTGCATAACTCACGAAAATAGACAGGTCGATTGGAAGCGTGCTTGGTGCTTGCGTTTCAACAAATGAGCCCCAAAATCGGCAAGAATTTGTGACGCTGATGAATAATAAAGCAACTGCTATTTCCAAAACGATGGAATTAACTGGTGATAAATAACCTCGTCTAAGAGAGTGAATTTTTGACCTTGCGGAAACAATGGTCAACCTCAAGAGTTAGGTAATTGTGATCTTTGTGTTGAATTTGCACATTTCTTGTCAAACGTTATAACACTTGAAAGAAAAAAAAGCAAACTAAAAAAAACAAACACCAGGTGTCTTGCCTTTTTTCGCGAGTTGTTAATAAACACTCAAGGTAACTTGATCATGGCGGCCGCTGAAATCGACGTCACTTTCGATTTTGCGATTTACTTGTGCAGCCAATTGTACAATAGATAAAATTGAAGGTAGCAAAAACCTCCACAATCTCTTTCGCTGATAGCAACTGTTTACATTCGCGGTTCAAAATTTATGTTGTTTTCATGACGCAAATTTTGTTGTTGATAGCAAAATATTTTATTGTCGATCGATACTTCCCGAAAACTTCCTTCTGCTCCTCCTAAAAAGTGTATATCTGCTAATCAATATTTATAATTATTTTGCATAAAGCAGGCTAAAAAAATCTGCACCTTGCTTAGTTCGCATTTTTTGAGCGTTAAAATAGAATTTTCGGTCCTTTGTTTCTGACAGAAAGTCGCATATTTTGAGGTCACTCATCTAAACACTAACCCCGCCGGGCCGCCGGACAGGGATTAACCTCAGTGAAACTTTGTCTTGAAGAGCTATCAGAGGCTTGTGGTGATGAAGAAGTTGCAAGGGAACTTAAAAATAATAAACGTGTCAGGCTCGAAGCCAATGTTTCTCAATTCTCTTTTATTTTCTCCAATCTTTCTGGGTTTAGTATTTTACTAGTAACCACATGTCTTCTCAGGGGGCTATTTAGCTAACACATCTGCCATGGCACTACAATGATATACGGTACCAAAACAATATCGTGTACTATTAAAGCTACATATTACGCAAAGAAAACTTGAATCTCCTGGAAAACAAAACGCTCCTCAATTGACAGTTCTGGAATAAAGCGCCGTCTTGCTGCACTACCACAGGTACGCAATGCGTGCCTATTTTTTGTCAAGGCCACCGATGGATTCAAGCCGAGCAAAGCAATGTGGTTAGATCAGCTCGAGAATTGACCGAAATGGCAGAAAACTTGAATAAATGATGAACAAAATGCAACAAGCATTACAAACCTCAATGAAGTACTAAAGGTCTGGAATAGAGCCCGTCAAACGAAGATTGATTATCACATTAATTGGAAACTGCCACTGAACTGATTTGGTAGCACTGACTTCATGATAAAACCACAAAGTGAACGTTTCTCAAAATATATTAAAATCAGATAGGATTGGAGGAAGATTAAGACAAATCAGCAGTCAAAGTTTTAAGTTCGGTTAGTTTGATTTAACAGCACTATATAGACATATTTAGTTGGAAATTAAATCGTCTTTTCTTAGTGAGTACTAAGATTTAGCATTTGTCAATAGGAGGCCGGAATCGAGTTCATATCAATAATTTCCGTGGAAAATGATCTCAAACTATATACATTTAATTTTTTACGTATGCTCGGCAATGACTAGAAAATTTAGGCCGATATCCAGTTCTAAAAAGATCATCCTGGATAACTAAAAGTGACTAAAGAAGACCAAAAAAAAGCCAACAATCGATACTTTCTCAATAAATCACTTACCAGCACTGGGCTAAAGGATTGGCTACCTTGTCTCAAACTTGATCAAATAAGAACTGATTCAGTTTTGCAGTGGCCTTTTTTCTTTATACAAGTAAGAAGTTGAATTGCTATGGAAACTAAACAGGAAAGAAATATGATAACAATTAATTTCATTAGAATGATTCTGCAAAAAAAAAGGACACTGAAGAATTCAAAGCAGCTTTGTTACTACCTACGCCTGTGGACAGAAAGATGATTCAGCGAAAATCAAAGTGTTTATAACGTCATTGTTTCATTTTCAACCAGTAGCTTAGCACTTGCATACTTTGGTCGAGTGAATCGGGTATAATATATTTTAATTGTGAGATTTTTCCTGGTGACAGTGATGAGGGCTGAAGAGCCTCAACGCATTAAGCTGGGTTTGGTAAACACTTTTGACGTCACGAGAGACGACTTGTCTCGAAGGAATCAACTTTAGTTGCAGGTCTTTCGTAAGAGTTTTTCCATGATGAAAAACCGGACAGTGCTCTAAAACTCAACAAGAAGAGGTCATTTCTCCATGTAACTCTCTCAAAGCTCAAAGTATATAATTGTGCGGGGGCGATATGGAAGTACTGTAGAACAAGTTTTTATTATTGTTTATTTTCAATGCTTTCCAATATTACTACCTAAAACAGCTTAACGCCAATCATCCATGCTGCCTGAGGCCGCATACCATCAAGAGAAAATACAAAACTCAACAGACTCAATAGAATCAACTCCAAATATCACAATTCAGTAAACTTTATTTTACGCGCCACATATATTACTCAATATAGTTATCCAATACTGGGACCTCGTGTAAATTAGCTAAAGAACAAAAAGAAAAGGGAAAAACTACGGAAAAAAGATACATTGCCATTAATTGACCAACTGATGATCGTTAAAAATATGCAACAATTACTTTACTAGAAATTGCAATAAATTCAACCTCAAGCTGCTGATAGCTTCATTAGAAACCCGTCAAAAAAAAACGTCAAAATCAATGGAAACTGCAAACAATAGTATCTGTTAAATCATGTAATCGCAGAAGTTCTGCTCATAGAGAAAAAAGAGGGTGGTAAAGAAAATTTTCGTGAACCGTGAATTGTCTTCTTTACTTCTCGCGTGAAATGGCCTGGCGCGGATGGAAATATCTACGAAATGGAGTGCGAATTTTTTTTTTTTTTAATTGAATACAAAAAATGCGTAAAAAAAGCTAAGAAACAAAATGTAGATGAAGTCTAATTACAGTAAAATAGAGTATTGCCTAGGCTACGGTTTTGAGTTATTATCCGCGTCAACGGTTTTAGCTGTGCCGCCAAGATTCTAGTGTTTTTCTAACGCGGTAATTGCCTTTGTCAATAACGCAAGCATTATCAAAGTCAATGGAGTGATTATTTAGCCACGCATGGTTAGCAACATTTGAGCCCTTTGTGTAGTTTTTCAAGTTTCGTTGATGTTCCTTTTTACGGGTTTGGAAGCATCTTCCTGTTTGTCCTATGTAGCTCCAAGAACAGTCTTTACATGGGATTTTATAAACAACATCACATTGAAGATCTGAAGGTTGACGGTACTTTGGGGACGGATGGGAATTCTTGTTGAAGAGTTTTGAACTGTTTGTTGATTATGTATATACAAGCAGATTCACAGCTATGCTATGGGCAGTCTAGTGTAGCCCTATTGTTGCCAATCTCTGCATGGAAGTGATTAAAGAATAGCTATTAATACCTCTACAGTTCCACCAAGGATTGGTAGCGATATGTTGATGACAGTTTTGTGATCATTAAGAAGGATTCTGTCTCTTCCTTTCACAATACCCTAAATGCCTCCGACCCCGAAATTTCTTTCACTATTGAACTTGAAAACAATGATCAAATTGCCTTCCTAGACACCTTGGGTCTCCAGAAGAAATGGTGTTGTCGTTATTGATGTGTATCGGAAGCCAACACACACAGATCGATACTTGGATTTCTCTTCTCACCATGATATAAAACAGTACGGCCTCGATCCTTCTGTTCCGGGCATCCAATCTCCCCAGCAGTCATTAAGAAAAAACTCGTGAAACCAATTACGTTAGGGCCGCATTAGAAGCTAATGGCTACCCGCCGCCACTGATATTAGGGAGGCATGCCTAACCCTGATACGTATCCGATGGTTCGACCCATTTGAAAAACATAGAAATCAGTTGTTCTGGTGGAGGCACTGTAGGTAGGGGTGGCTTCTTGTAAGTCGTCTGTTATTTCTACCATCCTCAACAAGAAGCCACCCCTACCTATAGTGCCTCCACCAGAACAACTGATTTCTATGTTTTTCAAATGGAACGAACCATCGGATACGTATACCTCTTACAAGATTACTCCGTAACCATGAAATCCGCGTCGTCAACAAACCGTTCAAAACTCTTCAACAAGAATTCCCATCCCCAAAGTACCGACAACCTTCAGATCTTCAATGTGAGGTTGTTTATAAAATCCCATGTAAAGACTGTTCTTGGAACTACATAGGAGAAACCGGAAGATGCTTCCAAACCCGTAAAAAGGAACATCAACGAAACTTGAAAACTACACAAAGGGCTCAAATGTTGCTAACCATGCTTGGCTAAATAAATAATCACTCCATTGACTTTGATAATCCTTGCGTTATTGACAAGGGCAATCATACCGCTAAAACCGTTGATTCGGAAAATAACTCAAAACCGTTGCCTAGGCAATACTCTATTTTACTGTAATTAGACTTCATGTACATTTTATTTCTTAGCTTTTTTCACACATTTGTTGTATTTAATTTACAAAAAACTTTTTTCGCACTCCATTTCGTATATATTTCCATCCGCGCGCTAACTTTTTTCATTCGTTACAGGCTATAGACTGATTTTAGCCGAAAGCTTATATTTTAAACCCTTTTTTAACTAGAGAACGTTTTTTACTTCAAGATGCATTAGTGTTGCATCTTCTTCGTGAACTAGCGCTGACTCTCTGTAGACCAACAAAACAGCATTTTAAAAAGACTCCGAGTTTTGGTAACTAAATACTCGAGTTGCCGTGGGTCACGTGAAGCTAAAGTCACAACCTTCTTTCTATATTTTACTTGAAACGTGACCCTTGAAACGAGGTTGTGCAGTCTATACTTCCGCACATGATTGTGAAGTTCTTGCAGTTTTTGCTGAATTCAAGATAAAAATGAAGTGAATACATGGTATGAATACAAAATGAAATTTAGAGGCAACGGTGTCTTTATATTATTCTGGCTTCTATTTGGAGTAAGCTGTAACGAAACTAATCTATTCCATGTGATAGTGAAACGTATAAACCCGTTTCATTATATTTTCTTTAACGTCGAAGCCAATAAGCTGTTTGTTGTACCGTTGCTTTTCAAGCAATTGCATCGATCTCAGATTGTGGTCTCTGCCTTGGATTTGGAATTTAAATGGTTTATTGCATTAGTGAATTTCAAAGATAGAGTGTAAGGAAGAACCCCTCCCCCGGATTTTACCCGGGATATTTAACTTCGCAGATTACTTCACTGCAGTTTCAAAATGACAGTGTTGAGTATTACAGGGGAACTTAAATCGTAACTAAATGGGAATTTGTTTTGAGTGAGGCTCCAGCACTTGGCTAAGTAACCTGACTTCAGCTGTGACTTCTGGCTTTTTTACTCAATTGTAGTCTCGTTCACACAGAAGCCCTTCAAGCTAATCCTGCCAAGCCGACCACATGCTGGAAAGGTCAGACTACAACACCGGGAACTCCATGCCCTACTCTTTTCGAATAGTGTGTGGGATCTTTAACGTCCCATAGAGTTAATGAACAAGGAGCTGTGAGACGGGACCTCCGGCTCTTGAAAGTCTAACCGTTTGCAGATGTAGTTACCCAAAGGCAGCACTTTCTCTTCGGTTATTTAAAGACTCTGAGTGTTGGTCCGGCCGGAGTTGAACTCACGACCCGGTGACAGCCCGGTCAGACTTATTGTCCAGCCCGGTTACAGCCCGGTGCTCAACCAACTGAGCCACCGGTGCGCGGTGCATTCATTATGCAAGGACATTGGTCTAATAGCCCATTTCTGAGTTGCTGCATGCTTCAGTTTCAAATCGAGTCCGGGTGCACAACCATTCAAATGGAAATGAGTTGCGTATTCTTATGCAAGTCAAACTCTTTTTCCTTTCAATAGTTCAGCACCAAGACTCACTTCAACTGAGCCAAAACAGCAACTCGGAAATGGCCTACTGGTCTTAACACAGATCAACTCGTGTCGCATACAAACACAATGATACGAAAGCGAGATGAGGAAAACGTAACAAACATGAGCCGACTTGTGCCAGGTCCCTATCTTAGCAAACTAGTTCCAGGTTGCTATCATACCTAAGGTCAAACCGATTATGTGACCCGGAACTGTTGTGATTGCGTTACGGATGTGATTTATGACATTTTACGAAATCCGATAAAAAGAGTTTCCCTTTTTTTGTAAACACACGGCTGGATGGAAGAGCATATTTTACTTGTATTCATATGAATTGATACCGTGTATAAATACGATGAAAATTATATAAGATACCCATAAAACAAAGCACCACGGTTGATGGGGAGGGGGGGGGGGGGGTGGGGGGATAAAGGGCAGACCGTCGGTTCTCATTGACACCAGCCTCATAGCTGACGGAACAACCGTCGTCGTCGTCGCTAAATAAAGTGACCTTTCCTTTGCTTTACCTTTACCTAATAATGATCTGTTCAATTGCACCTCTCTTAGCTTCGGTCTAAATCTAGCCTTCTCTCGTGTCAGCGTCTTGCCTACACCTCTTTTGATCCGCTCCGACAGTATCCTGCAAAAGACCTTACTATTACGTTTAATAAGGTCACTCCTCTCCAGTTATTACAACGATGTAAATCGTCTGTTTTAAAGTATCTTGTCGATATACATTTAAACGACCAAAAACTTTGCTTACGTACTTTTTACTACACAAAGACCTCTATTTGAATTAAAAATGGCTTATTTAAGAAATTCTTAAAGACAAAATCTACCTACTACCATGCAAAATTTAAAATCTACAGGAATAAACTGAATCTCTTAATCAAATTAGCTAAGAGAATTTATTATAATTTTTTTGTAGTTCATGTAAAGGATGGCAAACGAATCTGGCATGGAATTAAGCAAATTATTCAAATTAAAACCCAAGTGAATCAGACAGTGAACAAAATAGTGATAGATAATCATGAAATTGTTGACCCAAAACCAATCGCTAATGCACTTAATGACTTTTTTGCTAATATAGGTACTAATCTTGCATGTTCTATCCCTAGTTCTTCCCAGTCTGCTAGGGAGTTCATGTCATCTCCTATTCTTGATAGCTTGTTTTTGTCTCCAGTGGCTGAAAATGAAATTGAACACGAAATAGCTGAACTTAATATTAGTAAAGCTGTGGGTTCTTCTAGCATTCCTATTTTTATTTTAAAGATTCTTAAGTGTGAATTATCAGGTCCCTTACAGTCAATATTTAATCAATCTTTTCTTACTGGAATTGTTCCTGAGAAATTCAAGATGGCTAGAGTAAGTCTAGTCAGTCTAGTCTTTAAGAAGGGCTCTCAGACAACCTTAGACAATTATAGACCTATTTCGTTACTCTCTATTTTGAATAAATTGTTAGAAGAGCTTACCGGTATATATAAGCAGATAGTTTCGTGATAAGACACAACTTATTTATAGTAAACATTTTGGATTCCGCTCTCCCTATTCAACTGAACATGCAGTTCTTAGCATAATTGACCAAGTGCAATTGGCAATCGAAGACCATGATTATTCTTGTGGAATATTTCTAGATTATAGCAAATCTTTTGATACTGTTAATCACCAAATTTTACTCACAAAACGTGATTACTTTGGTATCAGAGGCGTTGTTAAGGACTGGTTTACTTCATATTTGAGCAACAGAACACAGTTTTGTATCCCTGGGTGCTGTTACTTCAGACATTCAACCAGTGTCTTGTGGTGTGCCCCAAGGGTCAGTGCTTGGGACACTCTTATTTCTCATCCATGTAAATGATTTTCATAATTGTTCAAAGCTTTTGGATTTTCATCTTTTTGCAGATGATGCAAATTTATTCTTACAGCATAGGGATATAAATATACTTGAAAGTCTGATTAATTCTGAACTTGAGAAAATTCATACTTGGCTATGTGCAAATAGACTTTCATTAAATGTTGATAAGTCAAATTTTGTCATTTTTCGTCCTATTCAAAGAAACTGCTTAAACAGGTCATGTTATCTATAAACAATCAAATGTTACCACAAGAAACGTCTATTAGATACCTTGGAGTCTACATAGATTATAATGCTAATTGGAAGACTCATATTACTTATATTTCTAAAAAAGTCAAGAGAAGCATAGGCATTCTTTCTAAGCTCCGTTATTTCATAAGTACCAAAATACTACTTAGCCTATACTATGCTCTAGTGAACCTTTTTTAAATTACTGCATAATTGCTTGGGGCGGTACTTATCGGACAACTTTACAACCTTTATTTATATTACAGAAGAAAGCCTTAAGGATAATTACTTTTACTAGTTTTAATGAATATTCAAGTCCTTTATTTAAAGATCTAAGAGTTGTTAAGCTGTTTGATATTATTGCCCTTCAACTAGCAGTATTTATGTATAAGTTTCATAATAAACTCCTTCCTCCTGTATTTGACCATTACTTTAATCCTGTTAGGAATGTAAATAGTTATAATACCAGATTATCTAACAAAATGACTTATGCAATTCCGAAAGCCAGAACCAATTATGGAATTTTTAATATACGTTTTCAGGGTGCTAAAGTCTGGAATGATATAAGTGATGACCTAAAGCTTCTTCCTCTCAAACATTGAAAGGAAAACCTAAAGCAAATTCTTATTGGAAACTATTAAAAATTCTCATTATCTTAACATCATAATTCGTCTGGGTTCCCGTTGTTTTTGACATTTTGTTTTCCTCAGTCCTTTATGTGTTGTTTGTTTTGGCGCGTGTGTGCGTATATGTGTGCGTCTGACCTAATTTATATTAGTTTAATCACCAGAGTGTGGCTGTCCTATTTCTTTAGCCCCTATGGTTATTTAGGTAGCCTGTACTCCTTTCTATTTTTGTAATATTTTGAAATTTATTGTTTTACTGTTGGTACAAATAACGTTGTTGTTGTTACTTTTCGGACCTATTTTTGAGGCCCATTTTCGCTTTAATTATTCTAAGGGTAAGGGAGAAGATGGCAGAGACTGCAACAGTGAACCAAGCTGAATCCGACACTCCATGCATTCTGTAATAGGGTTGCCTTACCATTTTAAATCGGTCCAGTCATTGCGGCTTGAACAAGTCTTATAAATTGGAGTAAAATATATAAACACAGTGTCTTGATCAGTTTTTGAACTACCGTAATTAACTCAGCCGTTTTTTGATCTACATTTTCATCGGGTATAAAGATTCATTTACCTGACCAAATTGGGGCACTCCGATAGGCTAATAACCTTATGAATAATTAATCTTTCTCATGTCTGAGCGAAATTTTATTTGGCCTTTTTTATTTGAGACTTTTAGATGGATAGATATAAATTAATAAAAAACTTGATATCCGGCAATACAGAGAGCTAAGCTGTAAATAGCTCGCCAAAGTTGGTGTTAGGAGATATGTCCTACAGCACTTGTTTCTAGGAATACAAAATACTAAACGTCACAAAATGTCCCCAGTAGTCTTCTCAGACTAACAGATCCAACAGGATTGGCAAAACACATGTAAGAGTCCGCCATCTTAGTAAGAACACAACGCATGCCTGGTGCATGATTTAATAAGATGATGAAAACTCTGTCCCAGTCTCAAAGGCATTATTTAAAACAGTAAATATGTTACATCTCCCCTGTTACGTCTCATACATAGTCCCTGAGATAAGTTGGCCTCCGAGAAACCATCATTCTGAAAAGGTGGCAAAGAACTCTTAAACGCTGGGGTTCGGGAATTGGCAGGAGAACGTGCACTTTGTCTTTCTGGTTGCATCTGGACTTGGGAGAATGGAACGGAAGAGCCAACCGGAGACCGGAGAGACCGGTCACGAGTCTTGAGCAAGGTAGAGGTAAAGGTACACGTTATTTAACGTCGGAAGTTCCTTTACTCTCTAGAGAGTACTCTCCCAGGAAGCCGAAGGTACGCTCATTTTACCCCCCTCTTTCCATCAGTGCTCCATTTAATGGGTATTTAAAGCTACTTAGGCTACACTGAAAGGAAAGAAGTCGAAACAAGGATGTGAGATCCAGGGATCGAACTCAGTACCTCATGCGCCAAGGTCGCGCACTAACCAACTGTGCCACCCTTGCTCCTAAAAAGCAACTGTCTTCTATTCCGATTCTTCTCTCTACCGTGATGATTCACAACTGTACGAGCGCGGGCTTGCATGAATTCCAGTGACAGTGGCAGGTTGCCATTCATTTCCAACTCTGACTCGTACGACGTCTCCTGGGTTAAGAGCTGGTGGCGATTTGGTACCTCGATTGTAATACGTCATCTGCTTGAGCTTTTGTTCCTGCAGTTGAAGGTAACCATGGACAACATGGGGACACAGAAAGCCAGATCCGCAGGGCAATTTACTTCTCAGCTGTCTACTGCAGAGCAACTGGGAAGGCGAGAAGTCACTGCCTGTGAAAGGGGTGACACGGTACTCTCAAAGAGCTAGGTATAGGTCGCGCCCGTCATTACCAACTTTCTTCAGCAAATCTTTCTCTCTGTCCATTGGCCTGCGGATAACAGGGACTGCTTCGAATCAACTTGATTCCCCACTCTTGTGCAAAACATTTGAAAATGACACTGCTGAATTGCACATTGTCACTGAAAAGTTCCATTAGGATGCCATGCCCAGCAAAAATGGACTTGAGATGCAAAATCAGGGTAGCTGCAGCTTTATCCTCAAGAAGGGCAATTTTAGGAAACTTCGAGTAGTAATCAACGACGACTAAATAATCTTTGCTTTTGAGAGTCATGGTGTCAGCACCCACTTATACCCAAAGGCGATGAGGAATGTCATGAGCAATCGTCGGCTCTCTGCTATTCTTTGCTCGATAGCGTAAACACGTTGGACACTGAGCAACCATCTCTTCAATGTCAGAATTTATGCCAGGCCAGTATACCACATTGGGAGCACGGGTCCTGGTCTTTTCAATTCCTAGGTGCGCCTCATGCAGAAGGAACCTGATTTCTTTCTTCGTTGCCGCCAGGAATACAATGGCGCCACCTCGAAATAGCATTCCCTCTGTTTCATGGATTCCTTCTTTGTAATTCCAAAATGGGCGAGCAGACGTCTGTGTTGAGGCCATCGTTCATGAATAACACTGAGTAGCGCTTGGGGCGTCTCGGGCTAACTGTCGCTGCTTTCAGCTGAATTAGGTTTTGGTCGCTGACTGGTTTGTCAGCTACCAGTTCGTGGACCGTAACTTCCATTTCTTCGTCCATCCGATTGCTTTTCAGTTGTGTCCTGAGCTTCTGGATAGACCCGTGCCAGTGTCTGCGAAGAACAAGAGACGACCTGGTGTATAGGTCACACAGAGGGAATAACTGTAAAGCTGGAGAAGCATAAGTTGAAGTCTTGGTGGAACTTTGTGAGGGGCTTCTTGAAAACTACTTCGAGAGGACGATGGTCTGATATTGAATTTCGCAGTGCTTTCCATAGAAATAGCGGTGAAATTTTGCCGCAGCAAAGCAAATGGCAAGTGTTTCCTTTACAATTGGGAAACCCTAGCTGGATGCGTAAGCCACCGGCTGGTTCTCTTGTAAGAGGCAGGCATCAAGCCCTGATGATAATGCATCTGCTTGAGTTGTGACAGGTTTCTTTACATCATAGAATCGAAGCAAGGGTTGACTGGTCAACACTTCTCGAAACTTTTGTAGTGCTGCCTCGTGTTCAGGCATCCACTGCCGTTGGACATCTTCTTTCAGCAAAGACCAAAGTGGCCGGGTGATGTACTGGTCGAGGTACTTGATAAGACCCAGGAGCTTTCCATCAGGAGGAGGAGGCATGTGTACCATTGCATGAACTTTGGACTCATCAGAACGCAGACCATCTGCTGTCACCACTTTGCCCATGAAGTGAACTTGAGGTACTCGGAACTGAATTTTACTCTCATTGAACGTGACGTTCTTCAACCTGGCTCTCTCCATCACCTCCAAAATTCCATCATGATCTTTGTCATCCTCACCAGCAATAATCATATGATCAGTTATTCAGTGAACGCCTGGGATGGCTCCAAATGTTTCATAGTTCCGCTTCTGAATAACTTAACTAGCAGAACAAGTTCCAAAGGGCATTCTTTGAGACCGTTCCATACAACATGGAGTGTTAAATGTGCAAGAAGATATGAAGATGGCTTGACTTGCCATTAAGCATTTCGTTGATCTAATACAGTAAACACCTTCTTTCCACTAAGCTTGGCCTGGACTTCTGCTGGAGTAGGAGTAATCTGAAATGCTCCCTTTTGATAGCATGATTGAGTGACTTGGGGTCAAGACAGATTGTTATGTCTCCATTCGTCTTCTTTGTGACAACGAGATTATTGACCAGATCGGTGGGAGAATCAACAGAAGCCATTACACCTTGGCTTTCCAGCTTTTCAAGAGTTTTCCTCAGCTGATCACGTACTGCGAAAGAAAAATTACGCGCTGGCTGTATCTTTGGCTCCACCACTGGTCTCACTTGGATGCCATACTCTCTCTCAAACTCACCTAGGCCACTAAACACATCGTGATATTCTCGCAGAAACTTCTCTTTCGATAATGAAAAAAAATCTGCTTGACCAACTTGCTGAGTTCTTTGCATTAAGTTGAGGGATTCACAGGCTGGTCTGCCAAGGATGGACAAACCAGAGTCCACAACAGAAAACTTTAATTTCTCCAAAGGGCGTGCTCCTATCTTACAGTCGAGCATGACAAAACGGGTTGACAGACGGGTTGACAGTGTTGTTACCAAAAACAATTAGTGCAATGAGGGTAGGGAAAATCTTCCCCTCACCAAGATCTTTAGCATTAATGACATTTGCATCAGCGCCAGTGCCAAGTTTCATTTTCAACTCTATTACAATTTCCAGTGTTCACACTACTACCAAAACAGGTAGACCTCGAATTCATAGACAAGCGTGGCCGTTGACTTCGGCGCCAAACGTCAACGATTTTGGTCACGTGGCTTTGCTTGTCCCACCAAGAATGTGAACCCATATGGTCACATTCCAATGCGTGATTGAACAATGGCGTATTCTGTAAATAGCAAAGGGCGAACTCTAATTCGCGGGAAATCCATAGATGAAAGCTTAAGAGGAAGCATTTTAGACTCCATTATAGCGGAAGGCGGAGACCCGGCATCAGGATTCTTTCCTGGAAGATATTCCGATGTTGCCGATCGGTTTAGAGTTTCAAATCAGTTTGTTTCAAAGTTGTGGCAAAATTTCTGCACCACTGGTGAACATTTACCGTCTAAGAAGAAATCAGGTAATCCTTCACACCTTAAGCCTGAGGACGTACAGTTGATGGAATTTCTTAAAAAGGAGAAGCCTTCCCTTCCGTATGAATCGATTAAAGAAGTGCTTGAAAACTATAGCACATTAGACGGAGGAACGTCTTTATCAGCGATTGGAAATGCTATCAGGAATAAGTTGCCTGAGGGACCTTTTACTAGGAAGCGGTTAACAAAGGCATCTGTGGAAAAATTTACCCCTGCGAACACTCTTTACTGTCAGCAGTTTTTAAATGCTCTGAGTGCTTTGCCACCAGAAAAACTCAAGTTCTTTGACGAGGCTGGTGTTCACACTGGGACAGGAAATCCCGTTTATGGAAATTCTCTCAGAGGAGAAGCAGCGGTTGAAGTAATTTCTGGCAATAAGAAAGGCGCAAATGTAACACTTAACCTATTGTGTGGACTGGAAGGAGTACTTTACGCAAATACTGTGGAGGGAGCTTCAGATTCTACAAATTTTCTTAATTTCTTTGCCGAAGCTGGCCAAGTCACAACTCCACTCGGAAATCCCGCCATTGAACTTGGCGATTATATCATACTTGACAACTGCCCCACACATCGATACGAGACTGGGAACATTTTGCAAAGATGGTTATTGCAGATGGGAGCACAAATCATTTATACTCCATCCCTTTCACCAGAATTCAACGTTGCAGAATACGTTTTCAATAAAATGAAAACCGTGTTGAAGAGGGAAGAATTCGGACGCCTCTTGCGGGAAAACGTTCATGTAGCAATCTACGAGGCGTTAGAACTCGTAACTACTGAAGACATGTTTGGTTTTTATAAGTTTATATTGTAGCTGTTTTAATTAGTTCATTTCTCAAATACAAAAAGTGTTTTACTGTCCCAACTGCACGTGTTGGCGACCGAAATATTGTTTGCATTTTCGAAATATTTTCCGACTTTTCCCAACAGAGAGCACCGGCTGTAGGTTCTGAAAGCATGTCGCTAGCTATGTGTAAGCAACGTTTGCGCTGTTCGTTCGTGCAATGTAAGGTAATCAAGGATACAATTAAATGTACATGATGTATGGGTTATTGACCAAGCGTGAGATCAAGATGACTGGATATTGGCCAAGTTCTTTTTTTGCGTGTTTATGGACCGAGACGAAGTCGAGGTCCATAAACACGCAAAAAAAGAACGAGGCCAATATCCAGTCATCTTGACCGAACAATCTTGGTCAATAAAGGATTTATTATATGACTTAAAACACCAAAAAATGATCTTTGATCTTGCGGGACCAAGAGAGAAATCCCGAGCGGGCAGTATCGCTCCATCTTGCCCGCTCGGGTAGCCAATCAGAGCGCGCGATTTGGTTCATCTTGCCCGCTCACGGAGCTAGTCATATAATAAGTAAGCAATATTGTATGCGTTCATTCGGCTCAGTTGATTTGTTTGCCGACGTGACGGCCGCGTGTTTGTTTACTTTACCTGTTGTACAAATATCACATGAAATTTTAATACTAGTATTTCTGTGAAAACACGTTTCACTTCTTTAGCTACAGTATCCAAATTTCAACACATTTATGTGAAAAGCTCAAGAGTTACAAAGTACGTTCCTTTTGAAAACACAACAAGATTCTAGTCGGTAATTTACACAGACATTTCGTGTCCCCATATTCGTAATTGACCAGAAACTATTTTGGGTTTTTCAGTTCGGACAGATTAAGCAGAGCATTTGCAGCATCGTTAACCTGAGTTCGCTCAATCTCGTTATTATTTTCACCAATAGAAAGTGTTTGGGCAATATTCTCGCTGGCATTAGTTTGCGCCTCATTGCGGAAAGTGGTACTTTCCTTGAGTGCAGCCGCCAGTTGTTCCTCTTCTTCTTCGACTGTCAACGGTTCGAATTGACTGCTAAAAGTAACGTTACTAAGAGATGAGGCAATAGGTTTATGCTGAAGAGGTTCAAAGCTTTCCGAGGGCCATTCGATACCCTTTAATTCCCACAAAGTTCGCACGGGGTTTCCTTGGTATTGGGCTTTCTGTTTCAATTGACCTAGACTCATGATCTTCTTATTATATTCAGTCAGTGCCTCAAGTAAGCTTACATCAGCTGAGGGGATTTTCCCTTAAAGTGAGCTTCAAGTTTCTTTAAATCCATGTTTACCTGTCGCCAGTTTTCAAACCCTTGAGAACTAAGGTAGCGCGGTTTGCACTCGTTAATCAATCGAGATCGCATAACACTCGAGAACGAGTTTGTTGTTTGATTCTTCAGTGCAATTTTCGTTGATAGACCCCTTTGCAGTTTCTCCAGACTTTTCTTTGCAGTGTTCAGTTCGTTTACCGCGCGAGAAAGAATATCTTTTTCATCTTTGTGTTTGTTTAGGTCTCCACAAATTTCTGCTGATTCGCACGGATGAGCTTTGTATGGGCAGTTGAGCCTGTTGTGTCTTTCGCGCCGGTGGCAGTTAGTACAGGCGGGTTTCGAGTAATCTATTCCCGCTTGTTTTCCGTATTTCGCTGACAACTCTTGTACTTCCTTTTCTTTCTCCATCACTTTTTTCTTCTCTTCAGTTACTTCTTTAGTTTTGTCTGATATCAGAAGATCTAAAGGAGACATAAACTTGGAAGGCGGCCTAGTGTTCAGTGCTCCTTGTTCAGGCGGACTGCGCGTAACTAAACGCTGTTGTTTTCGCGGTGGAGATGACAACGGATTGATTCTTTGCGTCTCGGCTTCAGGAATCGGAGAATGGGTAGAACAATGACTGGATTCAAATACAGATGAGCCTGATTTTGCTGTGTGACTATTATTTGTCGACAAAGAAGACGACTGTTTTGAAAAGTTGTCACCAAATTTGAGTTTTCTCCTTGATTCTCCTCCTGTTTCGCTATAGCTACTCTCTCTTATTTCCTGTCGCTTGGCAGAAATCAACTCCGGCGTCGATTTAGGCTGCCAATTGATGTTTATTTTTAAGCGGCGAAATGCCGTCCCTGGTACATTTGAAGCGCAACGCCAAGCATCGAGGAAGGAATCGTTGGCGCGTAGAGTTATCAACGTGTTCTCATCATCCGTATACTGCACCCGCAGTTCTGCGTCAGGTATGAATTCTAAACTTTGAATTTTAGCTCTAATGACTAGCATGAGATCCTCAAAAGTTTCTATCGCCTGTTCAGTGAAGATAACCTCACACCTGTCATCTTGCGGAATGTTATAGAAAACCTTCAGTTGTAGCATTGTGGGCTTCCATTAACTGGTTGACTCCGAAGTGCCAGCAGCAAACTGAACCGGCGAAAGGAGAAAGGAATGTGTCCACGTGCGTTCACCTTTTGGATTTGACAAACAAAGCCACGTGACGAAAATCGTTGACGTTTGGCGCGAAAGTCAACTGTCACGCTTGTCTTTGAATTCGCGGTCTACCTGTTTCGGTAGTAACATTCCATGCATCTGATTTCTCTGTACTACTTCCACCAATAAACAAGTCATCACATGGGGCATCCGGCCTTTATATAATCTGTTTGGAGAGTGTTCAGTGACTTTCTAGGGACCACAGAGTTATGAGACATACACACTCTAGCAAAATGATGTTTCTTGTTGCAATTCGTGCACGTCTTTCCATAAGCAGGACACTGGCCATAAGGATGGGAACTACCACAATAATGGCACATACCTTGCCACTGACTGCCTTGTTGAGGCGACAAGACAACACGTTTTGGTTGCCTCTGGCCCTGGATTACGTCAATGTTACCCCCTGACGGCAGGCTTTCTTCTCTCATGCGCTGAAATTGCTTCTTTGCCACCTCATCTACTCGACAAATCTCAACGGTAGTGCTTAAATTCAGATCTCTTTCTTTCAGGAGTGTCATCTTTACATGCTTACTTCGAACTCCAAATTCAATTTTGTCTCAAATTATCGTGTCATTCACATCAGCAGAACCAAGTTCACATCGACTTGCCTTTGTTCGCAGATCTGTTAGCCAGGAGTCGATTGTTTCATCCTCTGGTTGATCTCTCGTCCAGAAAAGGTATCTGTCATACACCACATTCCGGTGAGGTTCCATATATTCACGAAATTTCTGAAGAACATCGTTGTATTTCTCTTTGCTTTGTCCCGACCTGAACTGGAACGTGTCAAAAATTGTTTAAGCTTCGGGTCCAGCTATGTGCAACAGCAACGCAATCTGAACTTTCTCTGGCTTTTTGAACGCTTCGTGGGCAGTGCTGTATACTTCAAAAGACTTTTCCCATTTTTTCCAGGCTTCTGCTACATTCGGAACTTCATCGGAGAGGGTGTAGGAAACTCCATTGCAACTAATAACTACACCCCTGCCACCATGTAGGGTTCTCAGACGAACAGAACAACATCACAACATCCAACAGGATTGGCATAACACGTCTAACGGTTCCGCCATCTTAGTAAGAACACAACGCATGCCTAGTGCATGATTTAACAAGATGATTCAATGCTCTATCCCAGTCTCAAAGGCATTATTTGAAAATAAGTATGTTGCATCCCCTGTACTCTCCAGTCTTTTCAAGTAAACATATACAGCTGCATTCACCTTGACCTCGAAATAACTATAAAAGCAAGGTGGCTCAGGCTCAGTTGAACAGACTTAACTGATTAGAGTGTAATGTGAAGTGCTAAGTATCTACCCCATATGAACCATGTGAGCGTTAGCCCTACTGATGGAAATGGGCCCACACAAGGACAGAGAAAAACTCTGACCAGGGTGGGAATTGAACCCACGACCTTCGGGTTAGATCACCGCTGCTCTACCGACTGAGCTACAAGGTCAGACGAGATCTTGTCCTTGTACATGTTCATTGCCGTGACTTTAACATCGTCAGTTCCTACGGCCTGCTCTCGTCTGACCTTGTAGCTCAGCCGGTACAGCAGCGGTGATCCAACCCTAAAGTCGTGGGCTCAATTCCCACCCTGGTCAGAGTTTTTCCCTGTCCTTGTGTGGGCCCATTTCCATCAGTAGGGCTAACGCTCACATGGTTCATGTGGGGTAGATACTTAGCACTTCACATTACACTGTAATCAGTTAAGTCTGTTCACATGAAAGTGCTACACGGCCAACGTTTGCAAAAACGTAATCTTTCCTTCAGGCTCAGTTGTTTGAGCACCGGGCTGTCACGCGGGAGGTCATGAGTTCGGCTCCGGCCGGACCAACACCCAGGGTCTTTAAATAACTGAGGAGAAAAAGTGCTGCCTTTGTAATTACACCCGCAAATGATTAGACTTTCACTTCTTGGAAAAGGACTTGAAACCCTAGACCCCGTCTCACAAATACCTTTCATGGATCGATAGATAGATAGATAGATAGATGGATAGATAGTGTATTTGTACATAAAAATAACTTGCAGCTTATAAAGCTGAATTGCGTATTTACAATATATAAATAAATAAATAAATAAAACAGGATCGCATTAAAAAACTATTCTTAAAACGTTCTGTTTTACATTTGGGAACAACAAACCGCCTTTTGTGGCGTAGATCATAGCGCGATGGCTCACGGAACTGTATGCTTGCGCATGCAAGCGGTGGGTCGGATCATTTACAATCGATGTGAATGTCTTATTGCATAAGCTAGCGATGTAATCGTTAATAGATACAATGTTCGAAAGTTCTAAGGCATCCGTGTAGGACAGTCCCGTGCAAATAATAGCTGGGGCCCGTTTCTCTACGCGTTCTAGATCTTTCTTTAAATACATGGGCAAAGCGTGGAAAAACACCGGCGATTATTATCTCATTCCGTGGGACCTTTGCCCTCTTCAATCTCTGAAAGATCTCTGTGGGACGTTAAAGAACCCACACACTATTCGAGAAGAGTAGGGGATGAAGTCCCCAGTGTTGTGGCTGTCCTCTGTAAGGGTGTTCTTTCCAGCAGAAGTGGCCGGCTTGGCGTAATGTCGCTAAAAAGGCTTAGGTGTGTGGGGCCACCTAGGCAGAAACAGCCATAAATCGACTCGTGCTAAACCAAGAAAAAACAGAGGTGCTGGTAATCTAATCTTTTTATCGCCCAAGACCAAATTAAACATTCATGATTTGACCATCGTTGATGAAGCATCCTCGGAGACCCAGGGGCAGCTAGTCGGGACAACAGAATGTTCGTGGTGAAAGTTTACTTCAAGAACGGGACTTGGGCACTTACTCTTACCCAACCGGTTCCAGAAGCATTCGAATTACCTGCTTCTGATTGGCCCAGAGCGTTTTTGGGCCACAAGGGAAAGACACTATATAAATGTATTGTATTATTACTAGTCAAAAAGGAGTTTGCCGAGTGCTGGGACATGTAGACACACGCTAACACCATCCCGATGTGGCCAGTACATCACACGCATGCGCTCATCCATTTCACCCGGTCAATGGGCCACTTCCGAGTTGCTGTTTGTCTCGGCTTCGAAGTGAGTCTTGGTGCTCAACTATCGTGCGAGAAATTAGTTTGATTTGCATAAGAATACGCAATTCATTTCCATTTGAATGGTTGTGCACCAGGGCGCGCTTTGAAACTGAGGCATGCAGCAACTCGGAAATGGGCTATTAGCATCCAGGGACAGTTGTTTCGGCCTTGCTGGGCCTTATCAGCATGATGTAGCTTGTATGTCAGGTGGATGTCTTAGCCATCCCTTGAAGTGGTAGCTCCACATACAAGAAATGTGGTAAGCTGGGTTGGGGATAGCAAAAGAGATCGGTGTATCACAAAAATTTCTAAGTGAAGAAAAAATCAACAACAAAAAAAGCGAGGTGACATACGCTGATACCTACCCGGTGTGGCCAACACATCACGCATGCGCACAATCATTACATCCGGTCAATTCGGCAACACCGAAACAGCTGTCTGTGGCTGCTAATTGGCGGGGTGAAATGGTTGTTAGCATGCATGATATGTTGGCCACACCGGATTGGTGCTATGGTGTGTCACCTTGCTTTTTTTGTTTTGTTTTGTTTTGACCTAAAAATAACACCAACCTTAACATATACCTTAAGTTCTATGGAAAGAAAGTTTGCCTCTGACTCTTTGTAGGCTTCAGGAAGTACCACGAGCGACTTTTCCTAGAAGCCTGGCACTCTTTTTTGGACCCGAACGCTGGGAACGATCAAATCGTACTTCCAGGAGCCTACCGTGAAAGGCTTCGCGCGAGCATGAATTGCATGGTCACGCACGCAAGCTTCACGCTACGTTACTTTAAATAGCGTATGATAACGAACCTCACTTTAGTGTCACTGATAAAAGCTTAAGAATTAGCCGAAACGTCTGTTGAAAAATATCAAGAGTCAGAGGCAAACCTTCTTGCATAGAACTTATGACATCTGCTGACTAGACTTTTCCTTTTCTTAACATATACCTTACTGTTGGAAATAAACAGTAAACTCTTTCACTTAATGAGACACTTTGTGTTCAATATCAACATTTTGCGTGCATCTAATTACGTGCATTTCTGGACATGAGTGGATGTTTGTGCTCATGATGGTGCTGGTGTTGAGGTAACGCTGGTGCTGGTGTCGTTGTTAGTGTTAACAAATACTGTTATAGGTGCTGGAGCTATTTTTCTTGCTGGCAGTGGGTGTTAGTGCTGCTGAGATTGATGGTGTTGGTGCTTTTTTGTACTCCCCGTTCCTTCAAAAAGAAAGAGAAAAACCGACTTGAAACTATGTTTTTTTTGCAGCGATTTCTACAGAGGGAAGAAACTTTTATCTTTCCAAGTGGTCGGGCGATGATGACTGGCCCTGTGATTTTTTAAAGCCATGTAAAACCATCCGACGTGCTGTCAGTCTCGCGTCACGGGCAAAACACCGACAAAGATCCCTATTCTTGTTAATCGGGAAAGTTTGATGATCCAGGAATTTATATAAACAAGAGTCTGTCAATTATAGGATATGGCAATCCTAAACCTCAAATTCGATGCTCAGAAGACACGGGGTTAATCTTCAGTGGTTCTCAAGCTCGTCAGGAAATGAACGTAACTTTATTACGACTTTTTTTGAATGAAAGCATTGTGATATTTCAGGATACCTCTGCTGATATTAATAACTGTGAATTTGAGGGAATGAAGCATGGTGTCAAGTTTGAGAAAACCAATACCGTTGTTTCGACAATTCAAATTGCAAACTGTACTTTTTCCAAGAATGAACATTGCATATCATTTGTTGTCAATGGTGCAAAGGGGGCAATTTCAAGGCAGAATATTCCCGTAGCGTTCAAACTGAGAGATTCCGTTTTAAGTGGCAATGTCTTGGCTAATGATTCCACCTGTATCTCATTCACTGAATCATGTGATAACTACCTGTCGGTGATTGGTGATATTTCATTGGAAAATGTCACATTTAAGGACAACAAGTTCAGCTTAAAAGGTCTTGTTTTCCAGAAGATAAGTGACGGAAACCAAACAATCCACTTTAGGGAAGTTTTATCTGTTGGCAACACCCCTTTGTCAGACTCAGATAATAGCCAGGGTGAATACATCGTTCAAAGCACAGCTGCAAAAATCTTCATAAATTCAAGCAAATTCTTGAGCTCACGCAAGTACAATTTTAGAGGGATCTACAATTCGCGACGACCATTTGCCATAAATGCATCATCCGTGTTGTTGCAGGTGTTTAATTCTACTTTTCTTGGCTATCAGTATGAAAGCACCGTCAGAGAAAGTGGTGGAGCCATATTTGTCTCGTGTAGAAAATTTTGCAAAATCAACATTTCTGACTCATCGTTTGTTAACACTTCTGCTGATCAAGGTGGAGCAATCTTTGTGGAATGTCTTGGCGCTTCTAGTATCACCCTACGAAACAGCAACTTTATTGGCAACATTGCTAGGTCTCAAAGTGGAGGAGCCGTGTATGTGTCAAGCGTCGCTGAACACTCGTGCTCATTAGAGGAAGAGGCCGACATACGTCACCAAACCCAAAGTGAGCAGCGCCTTGAGATCAACATTACTCAATGTATTTTCAGGAATGGTTTCGGTTTGAATGGTGGGGGCGCTTTGTATATCAAGGCTGTAAACGGATTTATATATGTACGTCAGTCATATTTACAAGCTGTCATGCACATTGGTTAGGTGGCGGAGCAGTTTTTTTCACTGCAAGCTTTACATGTAAACTACGTGCAAACGACAAATTGATCTTTATTGTGGAAAACTCAACATTTTCAGATAATGCAGTGTTATACGATGGCGCTGCGTTATACATAGATGGAAAATATCAGGAAATTGTTATCTTTAGAGAGGTGTTTATGGCACGGAACAGGGCCTATAAAGGACATGGCGGTGCCGTGTATAGCCCCCAACTATCTACGTTAAAGATATACAAATCTCGATTCCGGAAGAACAAAGGCCCAATGGTCTTCTTGGCGAATACAAAGGTATTTGAACTGTACGATTCTTTTGTTGAAGGTAGCGATACGTACTCAGCATGGACAGGTCTCTATGGGGCCGCCCTAAATATTAATATTTCGATTTCACTCTTAATCATAAACACTACATTCAAGAATTGCAGAGCGATGGAAATGGGAGGAACAATATACTTGTTGACTGAAAGCTGTGCAAGTGTCAAAATAAGGGCTTCTCGTTTTGTAGAAAATTATCCTCACATCGAGGGAGGTCTCGTCACTTATGGAGGCGCCATATTTCTGAGGCAATTAAGAAGCACAAAATGGCACCGGTAATGGGAGGGGAAAGGGTTTTTTCAAACTGAAAGTAGTGTATGCTCGTCACAAAAGTGGGGTTTAGTGGTAGAAGATACCGTCTTTGATAAAAATGCAGCTTTTATTGGTGGCGCTGTATTCTTGGCTTTCATGGAAAATGGGGCTCTTTTCAGAAATTGCACTTTCAAAGACAACTTCGCTTCGTTTGGAGGTGGGCACATCTACGCCGCATTTGGATCTGTAGATCTTGTGATTGAGGACTCTTTTTTCCGCCAAACCTTGAATGACTTGGAGTATTTCCAGGCAAGATACACCAAAGGCTCCTTCCTCCATGTGGAAAATCTGAGAGAACTGAAATTAAGCAACACTTTAATGGATGTCAATTCCAGTTCCTATGGAAATCGTAGTGTCAATGTCGGTCCAATAATGTTGTTTAGAAACGTTCGAGTAACCAACCTTGAAAACAAGAACAACAGATTTTACTGTCCTGTTGGGAGTTCAATGCATATTCTTCATTTCACTTTTTCTTTCCATTTTCGTCCTGAAAACGCCAGTGAAACTTATGAGTTCAGTTGCTCTTCATGTTCAGAAAATTCTTACAGTCTTCAGCGTGGTTACGCCCTTGGAACCCATGTAGTACCTGGATTTAAGTGTCTTCCGTGCCCGTTTGGCGCAAATTGTTCCGAAAATATAATCTCCCAACAAAACTTTTGGGGTTTTAAAGAGCATGGAAATCCTCCGACACTCAGGTTTATCTTGTGTCCTTTGGGTTACTGTCGTTCTCCTTCCAAAATAAATCTATTCACTGAATACAATGATTGCCAGGGCAACCGTTCAGGGGAACTTTGCGGACATTGCAGAGAGGGTTACACGGAGACACTTTACTCTACAAAATGCAGACCTTCAGATGAATGCAATGATTACTGGTTTTGGCCTTTGGTTTTACTGTATGTCTCGCTCATGGCGTTATACTTCACGTTCAGCCCGCCTTTTGTATCCTGGATTTATCGTCAAATCATCTGGTGTCAAGTTGCTACACCAGCAAACCTACAAGATTATGACAAAGGGTACATAAAGATCGTTTTCTACTTTTATCAAGCCGCAAACCTCTTGGTCATTACGAGCTCAAAAGACTATGTTAAAACAAGAGTCGTCGAGCCTTTGATTGGGCTTTTCAACTTTCAGCAAAAAATCTCTTCAAATGGATTTATATGTCCTTTTCCTGGCCTCACTGTGGTGACAAAGCAGCTATTTTATTCATCTTACGTATTTGGCACACTCATTACGATTTGCGCGTTGTACATTTTCCATTGGGTAGTAAGGAAGTGTCGGAGTCAAGGAGCGCCATGTTTTGGTCCCTATATTGGCGGCATTTTACGAACACTGTTGCTAGGTTACACAACTCTGGCCTCTGTCATCTTCAGTGTACTGCGCTGTGTTCCCATTGGCACGGAATCGCGTTTGTTTTTGGATGGCAACATCGCTTGTCTTCAATGGTGGCAATACATTTTGATTGCTTTCACTTTTTGTTTCATTGGACCTTTTGTGGTTGTCCTGTATTGGGGTTCTTCTATGTTATACAATAAGAAGATTTCTGTCGCAAGCTTTCTACTGGCTTGTTGCTTACCTCTTCCATGCTTATTGTACTGGATTTTCACGGCATTGTTTCGCGGGGAAAGAGATGCGGTCTTAGGCAATCTATCTTCGATTGAACTATCAAGATATTATGTGGAACGCGTTCTTTATGACTCGTTCAAAAGGGATGAAAATGGCAGAAAAATGTCCTTGAGCTGGGAGAGTGTCATGATCGGCCGCCGACTGACACTTATCCTTTTGGTAATTCTCGTGTGCTCATGAGTCTATTTTGTGTTTTGTTTCTTCTTCACCACTCCACGACAAAGCCCTTTCGTGATTCTATGGTCAACAGACTGGAAACCATTTCTTTGCTGTCTCTTGTTGTGTTGGCTATTTTGAACGTATTTTTTGCTTCTTTTATATCGTTGGCTGTTCCCCTGAACGATCCGCATTTTATCATTTGGTGGAATGTTTGTCAATACGGGCAAATGATCATTCTCCTTGTTGCTCCTGCTGTGTTTAGTTTTCTGGTGGTTGCAGCTGTTTTTTTGCAGATAGGTCGGTTTGTTTATGTGGTTTGTCACACGTTTTACCGCTCGTGTCGGTTTTGTTGGGGCTGGTGTTTCGCAAGAAGGGGTAACGAGATGAGGCCCATTTTGTCCCAATCAACCGATAGATGATGACAGTTTAGAACCAGGCTTGACATGCTATTAGAATGGTTTTCTCTTAAACAGGTGACACAACTGTTCAAGAGCAAGAATGTGTATGTGATTTCTTAAGAGGTTCCAAAACATCGAAACTTGTTAAGGACGGTGCCTACTATTGTTATTGCGCATACATTCTGCGCATCTCGAGGTACTCGGATTTCCTATGGGTGATGCTTATTAAGACAGGGATATTTTCGCGCGGTTCAAAACTATGCGGAGAAAACAGAACTTAGCAAGTGCTCTAGGTATCCAAAATTTTTCAGAGATAATTAAGCTTCAATTTGGAAAAGAACGCCATACATTCATTTGCTTTGTATTTCAAATCTTTTTACAAATATTGTTGATTAAGTATCTTCAAAAAATGCTTGGTTACCCCTAATTTTCTTTTTGGATTTCAATAACACTTGTTAAGATCTGTTTTTCCCGCATATTCAGTAAACCGCGCATAAATACCTTTGAATTAGTAGGCACAGTCCTTAAGTAAACTAAAACACCACGAACAACATCGAGACGTACTTTTCAATCCATCCAATAGCGATTATGATTTTCACTGCAAAAAATTGAAAGCACAAAAAAGGATAACTGCCCGGATGTAAAACTACCCGGAATTTCTTAACGTACAAAAAAATGATGTTTGCTTCAGTTCTGTCTACGTAAATATCGTAAATATCGAATGTTAGCCTAACGGTTGCTAGATGTTTGCGATTTGCGTAAGGGTTCTGAAACTTGGAAACGTTTAAAGTAAGCTTGAGGAGAAGTGTTGGATTTCATTTTGTAAAAGTAAGCCAATACAACTGTAATAGCTATTCAAACATCTTTTGACTTTTCCACATAGTCCTTTGGAAAGTTGCAACTCAGTACCATATTTTTATTTTAAGACATATGCTTCTTGCAGGGCTCAAAAAGGGTAAGGGGTTTTACTTTATCTCATTAGTATACAGGCAATGTACAACAGCATGCGAAGAAATACTGACTGAAAAGACGGAAACCGCTCTCAACGGAAGAAGTTTCTGAATTCTCCGACATTTTGTCATGGCTGCTCTAGCGACCGTTTACACCTGCAGAAGTCAGAATGAATCAATCGCCTCTTTAAAGTGGCCTCATTCCACAGGAAAAAAATGCCAAGAAAACACCTTACAAAAGAAACTTCACTGAAACGTCATCTTCAGTAAGATGATGCCCTTGTGTGTTAAATATATGTAAGTTGGACACTTAAGAGTGTAGGAAAAAGCAGCAATCTCTGATCCTCTTATTTAAATGCATTAGGAATATAGGGTCGAAATACATTAGACTTTTTTAGCATAAGGGAAACGTCTTACAATTTAAGAGGAAATGGTATTAATCTTTGCGTTCCTAAATTTAATCTTAATTTTACGAGGAACTCTTTTACCTACAAGTGCGCTCAGACAACTATTGAATAAACTTCCATTAGGTGGAGCACTTGTGCTCTTAGCCGACAACGTGGTCAAATACATCATAGCGATGTTTCTCGTGACGTCACCTATTGCTATTAATATGCCAACCAGACCCCAATTGGCTGTTGAAACAATGACTTCCTTTGTTCCTTGGTTGGCAAATTTGAATATCAAAAGAAATGTGACGTCAATTTTTGTAAACAAGAAATATCGCTATTGTATTGTGTTGTGTGCGGAGATTCAAGAGAGCACCATGAAAACTGAAAATATGACTCTGTAAGTGAACGGTTCTTTTCGTTATAAAATTTGCATCTGTGTGCCGCTGGGTAGTTGGAGGGGAGACCGAAGTCCTAATCCGTGGAATGCAGTGATGCGTTCATAACCTAAACCGCTATCGTCCTATTTTTGATGACGTAGGGACGATAAAGGTTCTTCGAGATTGATTCAAGATTTCATGGGTGCTTACCAAATAATCCGGATGGAATGATCGTTGCATAAAGGTAAGCGATTTTCCGAATTTATTCTCAAACTCATTAATAATTCATCAAGTGATAAACCAATTGCATGCCCGCATTTAGGTCACATGGATGCACCTTGATACCGCGGTAAAGAACAGCGTGTTTGGAAATCAATTAGAAAAAGCAATATACAACTTAAACGAAGCTTTATTACTTCTATTGTTTGCTGTTTACATTTACGTTTACAGTGCAATTCAAAAACGCTCCTGAATAAACATTCCGCGCGCACTGTTTACAATTTCTAAAGTTTCAGAAACTGTACTACCACTACCGGAAGCTTCTGTTACACTGCTGGATGTACAAGGTCCAAGTAGATTCGACACTTTAGCACTTTGCTCTAAACTAGGTTTCTCGTAGGCATTTGACCTATGTCCGGTCCTTTTACGAATGAGTTTTTCTTCAACGGCTGAATTAAATAACTTAGTGGCACAGGCAATTCTCAAACAATGAGCCGTTTTCCGATTAATTCCAACCTCCTTGCATACTTTTGGGCGGTCGAAACCGGCAAGATTCATCCTCAGCTAACCTGTCCATGTTTCGGAACTAGCAGGACGCCACTGAATGCAAATTGTGACTACTTGAAATAAACAAGCTTCAGTTGTGAAAAACACGATATTATCATCACAGACTGTGCGCTGATTAAATCAAAGAAGGCAAAAATCACATGCTTATCTGATTTTTGCTTTCTTTTGTTCTTTTGTTTCCTTTTTTTTTCTTTTGTTTGCAATTAAGCGCAATAAATGCCCTCGGACTAACGGCCTCGGGCTTTCATCAGTTTTCCGTGTTTGGAAACCCCGGTAAAACACGAAGCACGAGTTTTTGAAATATTATTACGTCCATCTCGCATATTTACTCGATCTTGTGAGAAAGGGCCTGGAAACGGAACGATTCTCGCAAATGGTAAGAGAATTTCCCGAATTCCATTCCGAACGGAAAAAGTGGACACCTCTGGAGGTTGTCCACAATTTCCGAAACGATTTTCCGGAAAATTGCCTTTCCTTGTGGCCTCAAACCGAAATTCCCCGATTTTTTGGCTAAATGGTAAGCACCCATAAGTCACAAATGAGTTGTAACCCCGGGGTAATTCTCCGTGGCCAACGAACTCCTGAACTCTTACCGACCAGAAACCATTTCGCATTCTGCATCAGACGAAACAAGTCTCTTTGTTTACGTGTGGCTTCAAATTTAACTTCTGCAAGAAAGAGACTCGCACAAAACGTGCTGGCTGGAAGTTTAAAGAAAGCAATTTTACCGGGAACTTTTTATTCCAAGCAAGGTTTGCTTGCAGGAAAACCGTGATTCTTACAAAGTACACATTTTCACGTGTCGCGCACGTGACAAAGTGACCTCTTTCATTTTTTTCTGCAAAAGATGTTTCATGGGTCATTTCGGAGGTTTCTCTAAGCAAATCACGAATCTTAAACCGTTCGATTAGCGTTTCCTTTCTCAAAAATACCCTCGATCAGCAAAAAACAATGTCCTTAGCCATTTTGGAATAAATACAATATTTTCACATCGTTTCCATGGTCAAGTGGTTATTGTTAGCACCTATGATGAAGTTAAGGACGTTCGCGCCCAAAACGTTCTCACGTACAGATTTTTTTCAAACTTGCCACGCAGAAAGATAATGATCTACTTTTGCCAAAAAGGCAAAAAAATAGGGGTTCACCGTGCTCGTTTTCGAGATCATGAGGTGCACTTTTAGAAGCTTGCGTTATTTTTAGACGATCTTAGCTTACAACTGTCAGCAATAAAAAAGCTACGTTAGTGAAATTTAGATCAGGTAAACGTACTCAATTCAACATAACTAATATAACTAACAACCTTTTGCAGCTGTCTTTTTTTTTAGGTGAAATAGACCTTGAAAAACGATACATATCAGTCTTCGGTCGCACGAGAGCATAAAAGGCCAAATATTTGTAACTTCTCACGAACAGATTTTTGTTGTTTTTTGTTAAAATGGACAAAATCAGGAAAGGAAGTGATCTACGGAAAGAAAAATGGGGGTCACCGAGCAATCGCTGCGAAGTTCTAAAAGCGATTGTCTATTCGCACTGTCACGCCATTGCGTGCATTCCGAGAAGACCTGGGTCCACAGCTATCCCATGATGCCACATGCTTTCACGTTCCATTCTTGTGGAAAATGTTTGCGCCTTTAGCATCGTGTTTACTTTCGTGGTCTGCGATGCATGACGTGTGCGTGACATGCGCGAAAAAATGCGCGGTAGCAATAGGCGCGAACGTCCTTAAGATAACCCGGGCCCGGGTATTCATTACATTCACATACAAACATCACGAGAAGCGCAATGTAAGTCCGATGTAAGTCTTGTGTGGACCCATTTCCATTACATTAGTAGGGCTAACGCTCACATGGTTCATATGGGTAGAAAACTAGCACTTCACACATTACCTTCTAATAGTTAAGACTAAAGTCTGTTGAAATGTAAGTGCTACATGGCCAACGTTTGCAAAAACGTAACCCTTCCTTTTGATGTGAGAAGGACAGAATTTTCTCTTTTCTTTCCTTTAGTGCTAAATTAATCAAACACCACTGTATTTTTGCAGGCTCGAGTTGAGACTAATTGGAACCTCTTCTTTTAAAAAACAAAATGGCGACCAAAATTGTATCCCTGGCGACTTTTTTAGAAAGTGAAAGTCGCCAAAAGGCGACTTACAAAAAAACTTAGCTTGGTGCTGTGCTGTAATTAAGAGGAACTGTCGTTAAGTGGACCTGTAATTAAGTAGATATGTAACTAAGTAGCACTACTATGTTTTTTTCCCACTGTATTATTATTATTATTATTATTATCAATTTTATTTTTTTGATTGTTTTTTTTTTGGTTCAATTAAAATAATAATAATAATAAAATTAATAATAATAATAATAATATACAATAATAATGATTAAAAAAAAAGTGGTTTTCAAAGCTGGCTTTAAAGTAGCTGATAGAGAAATCTTCGGCAGGGTTTCCTTACATTGTAAAAGAATGTAGGCGTGCTTAGATTTATCAGGACTGGCGTTACTCGTAAATCGGACATCTCTGCCTCTTTCTCTTTCGTTTTTTGCGCGAATTACTAGACCGTAATTAGGCGTTCCGTTCCTCCAGCGTCTAACTGCATCGGTGACGTCAAACCTCACGAAACCCTTTGGGGTAGAGCGGGATATTGTAACTGTTCCCCCAACTGGATTAGCTTCAGCATCAGTACCATCCAGACCAACTCCTGGCGATGACCAAACAACACCCGAAAGGCGATGAGAGCTAGTCGCCTGAGCCTCTCTCCAGGACTTCTTCATTAAATGCAGCTCCAAAGTCCGATTAATGAAAGGAACAGCTTCTTCAGTCTCATAGCTCGCCTTATGGGAATATTCGTAATACAGGAACATCGTGGCAGATTCACTCTGGAAAGGTTTGCAAATGGTAGTCGGATTCTCAAACTGCACCAGGGATCGTTTGTTCGGAAATCCTGGATGTTGGGCTACAATGAGATACCACAAATAGTTAAAATTCGTGCTTGCACGTTCCAGTGTGACATCTTGGGTCACATCAAGCCTGTAAACCTTAGTAAACCCGCCATATTGCACAGCTGTAGTACTCACAGTGTTTTTCAAGGCCGGCTTTAAAGTAGTTGATGGAGAAATCTTCGGCAGAGTTTCGTTACACTCTAAAAGAATGTAGGCGTGCTTAGATTTATCAGTACTGGCGTTACTCGTAAATCGGACATCTCTGCCTCTTTCTCTTTCGTTTTTTGCGCGAATTACTAGACCGTAATTAGGCGTTCCGTTCCTCCAGCGTCTAACTGCATCGGTGACGTCAAACCTCACGAAACCCTTTGGGGTAGAGCGGGATATTGTAACTGTTCCCCCAACTGGATTAGCTTCAGCATCAGTACCATCCAGACCAACTCCTGGCGATGACCAAACAACACCCGAAAGGCGATGAGAGCTAGTCGCCTGAGCCTCTCTCCAGGACTTCTTCATTAAATGCAGCTCCAAAGTCCGATTAATGAAAGGAACAGCTTCTTCAGTCTCATAGCTCGCCTTATGGGAATATTCGTAATACAGGAACATCGTGGCAGATTCACTCTGGAAAGGTTTGCAAATGGTAGTCGGATTCTCAAACTGCACCAGGGATCGTTTGTTCGGAAATCCTGGATGTTGGGCTACAATGAGATACCGCAAATAGTTAAAGTTCGTGCTTGCACGTTCCATTGTGACATCTTGGGTCACATCAAGCCTGTACACCTTAATAAACCAGCCATATTGCACAGCTGTGGTACTCACAGTGTTTTTCAAAGCCGGCTTTAAAGTAGTACTTGCACGTTCCAGTGTGACATCTTGGGTCACATCAGGCCTGTAAACCTTACTAAACCCGCCATATTGCACAGCTGTGGTACTCACAGTGTTTTTCAAGGCCGGCGTTAAAGTAACTGATGGAGAAATCTTCGGCAGGGTTTCGTTACACTCTAAAAGAATGTAGGCGTGCTTAGATTTATCAGGACTGGCGTTACTCGTAAATCGGACATCTCTGCCTCTTTCTCTTTCGTTTTTTGCGCGAATTACTAGACCGTAATTAGGCGTTCCGTTCCTCCAGCGTCTAACTGCATCGGTGACGTCAAACCTCACGAAACCCTTTGGGGTAGAGCGGGATATTGTAACTGTACCCCCAACTGGATTAGCTTCAGCATCAGTACCATCCAGACCAACTCCTGGCGATGACCAAACAACACCCGAAAGGCGATGAGAGCTAGTCGCCTGAGCCTCTCTCCAGGACTTCTTCATTAAATGCAGCTCCAAAGTCCGATTAATGAAAGGAACAGCTTCTTCAGTCTCATAGCTCGCCTTATGGGAATATTCGTAATACAGGAACATCGTGGCAGATTCAATCTGGAAAGGTTTGCAAATGGTAGTCGGATTCTCAAACTGCACCAGGGATCGTTTGTTCGGAAATCCTGGATGTTGGGCTACAATGAGGTACTGCAAATAGTTAAAATTCGTGCTTGCACGTTCCAGTGTGACATCTTGGGTCACATCAAGCCTGTAAACCTTACTAAACCCGCCATATTGCACAGCTGTGGTACTCACAGAGTTTTTCAAAGCCGGCTTTAAAGTAGTACTTGCACGTTCCAGTGTGACATCTTGGGTCACATCAGACCTGTAAACCTTACTAAACCCGCCATATTGCACAGCTGTGGTACTCACAGTGTTTTTCAAGGCCGGCTTTAAAGTAGCTGATGGAGAAATCTTCGGCAGGGTTTCGTTACACTCTAAAAGAATGTAGGCGTGCTTAGATTTATCAGGACTGGCGTTACTCGTAAATCGGACATCTCTGCCTCTTTCTCTTTCGTTTTTTGCGCGAATTACTAGACCGTAATTAGGCGTTCCGTTCCTCCAGCGTCTAACTGCATCGGTGACGTCAAACCTCACGAAACCCTTTGGGGTAGAGCGGGATATTGTAACTGTACCCCCAACTGGATTAGCTTCAGCATCAGTACCATCCAGACCAACTCCTGGCGATGACCAAACAACACCCGAAAGGCGATGAGAGCTAGTCGCCTGAGCCTCTCTCCAGGACTTCTTCATTAAATGCAGCTCCAAAGTCCGATTAATGAAAGGAACAGTTTCTTCAGTCTCATAGCTCGCCTTATGAGAATATTCGTAATACAGGAACATCGTGGCAGATTCAATCTGGAAAGGTTTGCAAATGGTAGGCGGATTCTCAAACTGCACCAGGGATCGTTTGTTCGGAAATCCTGGATGTTGGGCTACAATGAGGTACTGCAAATAGTTAAAGTACGTGCTTGCACGTTCCATTGTGACATCTTGGGTCACGTCAAGCCTGTAAACCTTACTAAACCCGCCATCTTGCACAGCTATGGCACTAACAGCGTGAACGAGTGTCGCTACTACAAACAACATTGCCCGCCAGTTTCTTGTTCTACTGAAATTACAGAAAAATAAAACGTAATATAAGTAATCAGTTTAGTGTATTGTGGATCCAACGCAGCATACTCAGAGAAAACACTACGAAACAAAAAGTAGGTACGCAGTGCGCAGATGGTCGGACATGCAACACAGTAATAAACTATTGCTTGTTTTAAAAATAGCCACAATGTTACATTCAACTGTAAGTAAACATGATTCATATTTCAAGCAGGAAAGCATGCATTCCAAGGCCTCCATTAAAGAAACGTACGGTTGTAAACCTTCATCAGCTTGAGTTCTGCTGTTCATTAAATGACCTTTGACATTACCTGCCAAACTTTTTTTGTAGTGCAAACTAGAGTTAATAGGGACTTTAAGATAGTGGACAACGGTAGGCTGGGACGGTTGGATGCGTATACCGGAGACATGGGACGAGTACGGTAGAAAGGCGCGAAAATTTTTACGTGGAATGTCGAAGGCATACCATGTCTTAAAACCGGACTGGTGTCAAATCTTTTTTTCTTTTTGTTGATAGTCACAAATGTGCATACCCCACGGATATTGCATTAAGCTCCGATCGGGTGAATTTACCTTTATACCCTTCAGTATATCCGAATTTCCCTGCCCCAACTGGAAACCATATACTTTCCCTGCGCTACGCGATCATGTGCTCGCGTTAGACCACTCGGCCACCGCGACACAGTTCTATCGCAGGGAGGAAATCAATTATTTAATGTGGAATCTTTCCGCCGGCCATGATTGACACAGTATTAAAATATTCGATAAAGTGGACAGATGTTTTTTGTTTGAGAAAGACAAGCTTTAAAGGTAAGAAGAATTTTCTACGTTATTTCTAGATTTTGCTTCGTACTTATACTTGTGTGTTCCGCTGTGAACATTGCGGTATTTTGCACAGAACGAATACTTCATTAGAAGTATTTTGCATAGCACGAATACTCCAATATTTCTTGGGAACCGGTTTGTTCAGCCGTTTTGGCGTAGAAAGAAAATAAGAAAATAGCTTTCAACGGCCAAACAAAATAAAGAATGAAATCAAGTTTTTAAAAAAAAACGAATTACTGATGTCTGTCATGGGGGTACTTTAGGAATTTCTGGGTGGGGATGTGCCGCTGGGACCCTGGAACCCTTAGCCTATACCAGAGCTAGTTCAGCTGAATTTTGCTACCCTATACTAGGGTAAACTCCCACCGATTTCGGTCTAAATACCGATACTTGAGAGTTAATAATATCCAGAAGTTTCTCATGATAGCCATTTATCGACACTGTTGAGGCTGAGTTGCGCAAATTTAAACTTTGCCGACTCGACTTTTTAATATTTTTGAGCGGGAATTTCTGGTTTCCTTAGTCTTGATAAAATCTTCAAGCGACTGGTCAGTTTCGTGAAAAATGATACCCTATTCTAGACCCAAACGCTCTGATTTATATACCCTATGCTAGAGTAAACTGCTTGAAAACCATACCCTTCACAGCGGCACATACCTATATAGCCCATATATGGCAGTACCCCCCCCCCCCCCGGGTTTTGCATCCGTCACGGGGACTTTGCAGCGGTCCCCCATCCAAGT
>NC_090891.1:32134772-32152272 GCF_036669925.1 Montipora capricornis | reverse complement strand
ATCAATAGTCTATCTCGTGATTTACATGTTAACAAGCATAAAAACACTAGACCTAGACCTCAGATGAGTCCGTTCTTCTCGCCAGTGTTGGTTGGTCGTACGATCGTACCGAGGTGTTCAAGTGAAAACTGAGTTCTTGAGAGAACAGTCAATCAGGAAACCAGTTCTAATTTATGTAATTATTAAACATTTAAGGTCGTCTCTTTTACGACTGATAGAATACAGTGTATGTGCATTTAAAAAAAAAATTAAGTGTTTTATTCATACGAAAACGGACAGTTTCCAGAAGAAAGCCCCGGTACTTCCCATTGAGTAATTTCCTTCTCTTGTACTGCTGAGGGAATGTGATCATAACGTTGCAACTCCTTATCATCCAATTTCCACCCTATTACCTGCCAAGTGGTAGCTTACAGAAGCTAAAAACAAAGAAAATTTCAAACTGTTAGCTCTAAAAGTGGTCGCGGTCGCCTGTAACGAGAGGTGGTCGCTTACAAGAGGTTCCAAATATAGTAATTTTGTTTGGAAACTTTAGTTATTTTGGTAAAGTGGTCGGCGAGGAGAGATGGTCGCAACCGGAGGTTCGGCTGTATTGATTAATAATACATTTCTTTCGCTTTCCCATCATGAATATTCTTAATGAGTTTTAGAACAAGCATCACTGAATATCACTTATACTAGTGTACCCAATATGTAAAAAAAGTGCCGCCCAGGTGTCAGTTAAAACAACTTTATTGAAAATCGTGTATGTAACCAGAACATAAGCAATTACAATTGGCAAGGGAAACTACAGTGTCGGAGTTGAATAAAGCACACAAGTTTTTTTTTGGTATACTTGAATTGTTTCAGAATGAAAAATGAATTGTTTCAATTGTGAATAACACGAGTAGCTGACAGTACAAAATATCAACTCAACAGTAGTAGCAATGATATTCTTGTTACTGCTTTTTGCTTGGTTTGAATAAAATAATATATTAATTTATACATCACTGAACGTTAAATTTTGAGGTTAATATTGTGTTGATGAACAGCAACCACTTACAACAGGAAAATTTGACAAAGTTCGTTAATCATTATTCCAGTCGTTTAATTAATTTGGACAATATATTTTTTTTCCAAAAGTTAAAAAAGAAAATATAACAACAACAACAATTTGTGGATAATGGAAAAGAGTTTTCACTCTGACGAAGGGCTAACGCTCGAAACGTCAGCTTTTAATTAGGATCCCTGTGCGGTGGTCAATTTATATTATCAACTCCGTTTGATCTCGACAATATTGTTTTTTCTATTGTATATCAGTGATGATTCTGCTTCGAGGAGAAATTTGTCGATTTCTTCGTCAGTGAGTTGTGCAAAGACTTTAGGGTTTCCATTTCTGTTGAACTGATATAATGCATGAAGTTTGTCATCAAAAATAAGCAATGAAATCGGTTCTTAACTACAACAACAACAATAATTTCTCGATTACAAAGTTTGTTGATCATTATTCCAGTTGTTTATAAAATTAATTAATTTGGACAATATTTTTTTCGAGAAGTTAAGAAAAAATATGGCAGCAACAACAACAACAACAACAATAACAATTTGTGAATGATAGAACGTTGTGTTGTTTTTGTTTGATCTATTGATATTGGAGATAAGAATTTGAAGAACATCAAACGGCTTCATGACAATAACATAAAAGAGAAATTCATCGCAAGACAAAAAAAACGCAGTTTCACTAACCCGTGTTGTCATTACGTAGCCGTATGGGCGTGCAAGGCATTTCGGTAGGAAATCCAGATGCATTGTGGTTAGGATGTACAGATTGGTAAAGACTTGTTTCCATATCTCAAAGTGCCCTTGGACTTGAGGTGCCTGGGAATGAAATTAAATCACTGGAATCGGTCAGTGTTGAAAAAGCTCAAACCCTTTAAGAAATGCTAACACTTAAGCCTAAATATCGTTTTAGGCCTAAGGTTAGCATTTCTAAGGGCTTTGGGCTTTTTCAGCACTGACCGATTCCAGTGATTTAGGCACCTCACGTCCAAGGGCACTTTGAGGTATGGAAACAAGTCTATTATAGGGCGTTTTCCATTTACAAAAAATTTCCGGAAATTTCGGTGGAAATTTCAATTTCCATCAGGTGAAAAACGTGTTCCATTTAACTCAGGTCCGTTCGCCGCCCAGTGATTGCGATTTTACGCGCCAAAATTTAAAAATGTGGCCGTGAATAGCCTGGAAGTGGTAAGACCTTTCAAAAGTTGTAAATGGAACACACATTTCCATCGGAAAGTTTCCAACGGGGAAAACAGGACTACCTTTTCAGAAGTTCCGTTTATTCCGGAAATTTTCCAGTGGAACGAACCAAAAACGTGTGTTCCATTTACATCCCAACCGAATTTCCGGAATTTCTTGGTAAATGGAAAACGCCCTATGTCTGCTGCCATGCTCGCTCGATCCAGGCTCGCTAGCGCGGCAGCAAATATACATTTCTGCAGGTGGGATGGTTCATTTCGGAGACTGCATTCCATAAACTGCTCCGATCGAGACGTTCCTTTCGTAGTTTCGTAATCTCACCATTGAAAGAAATGTATATTTGAAATGCGGGTTGTAGACGAAAGATAGAAGTGATCTTCGCACTTATCTGCACAATTTAAATTTTAATTTTAAGAATGGAATGTTAAGGTGACAAAATCGAACGCTTGAGCTGTTAAGATATTTTGGCGAGGCCGAATCACAATTAAATTTTGTGCAGTCTTTTCAGGTATTATGGTATTCGGGTATTACCTTGTTTTTAATCCTTAGTACGCATTTGATACCCTAGTTCCAATTTTATACCGTAGTCAGTATTTTAAACCCAGTCTGTAGTCCGTATGCTTAAGTACGTGACTTATACCAGTCCGTGGTCCGCAGTCCGTAGTCCGTACTACTGTCCAATCTCGTCTATCCTCCTATCACACGACAGTTTGTGTATCATGTTATGTAAGTCTACACGAGTCGTCGCACACAGCAACAGTTAGTTCTTCATATAATCACAAGCTGATTATGGAAGAACTGGAAAAGATCAGTGGGGAAATTCAAAGGCGTTTGTGCAAACCGCGTTGAGTAATCAGGAAACGATTTACGTCAGAGAGAGAGTAAGTTTTGCTTCATTCTTTTAAAAATAGTTCCTACTAATCTGTTTACCAAACGCTCCAGACCAAGCCTTTTCCTGTCTCAGACACCCTGGTCCTACAACACAGGAATGACAGGTGACAAATTTTGGCTTAAAGCATTTCTGAACGGTTCGTTTCGCGTTTACTGAAGGCTATTAGTATTACCAAATTTCTTTTATGCATTAACGTTGGCCATCTGTTGTCCGTCATGAGTTGCATAAGTTATTAAGACTTACCTACACTGAAATTTACCCGCCTCTCATCCGTAGGCATTCGACCGTGGTTTTCCGATAAACAGTTGTCTAATATCCCTGATTTTGTTTCGGGACGAGCCATGAATAATTTTGAATGTCACACCCATCCAAACCAATTTATGAGTGGGCCTTTTCATAAAGTCACTTTTGGTTCACAGAATTATTGCAGGATTCATTCAGTCACACTTGAGTAAATCCGTTCTTTATCCTACGATCTTCCTGCTGGGACAGTTTTCTTCATTTTATACGTAATTTTGCTGGTTCTCAAGGTTTCAGTAATGGTAATGCAAAGACAGATGTTATTATTTTTTTCACCTACGTTTTATAAAATGTTACATAGGAGCTGTTTCAGTAAGATACAAGATTTACAAGGTTACGTTTTATGTTGAGCGAGGCGGTGATCATAATATTGTTGTAACGTTAAAAGTTGGTCAATTAGAATACTATATCGTATATAGATTCTCTAAAATACATTCTATAATTAAGTTTGAATCTAACAGTAGTATATGTACAAGGAACAACAAAATTTACACAATTGTTTGGATCTGTTGTGGTAATTGATGTTAGATGGAAATTAAAATATAAGGGTCCTACATTGTCTTACAGTTTACATGTAGATGGTGGTGATTTTTAGTTGACATCTACAATTGAAGGATCTTAATAGCTCACTTTAAAATGTATCCATTGATGTCTTGAGATATTTTGATCGGTGATTTAGTGTCTAATCAAAATTAATATTAATGGAGTATAATTAACTCCTAACAACATCTTCTGTTGAGCTTGGAAGACACAAAATTTTAATGTGACTTTGTAAACAGATTAATTGGGTACACTTTGCTGTTTTCCTTATCATGGAGGGTACAATGTATAATATTGTTGTCTGTTTATGTTTTGGGTAAAAATGATTTCAGGTAAAAAAAATAACCTTAACTTGTAATGGTGAATATTTCTTACACTATGTTTAACAGAACAAAGGAAGTGAAGAAATAATGGCAGAATTTTGGGAGTATCTTTCTTTTTTCTTTTGGTATCGGCGACTGGTCAAGCTTCTGCTTCATTTATCAACTGGTCAGTGTGAGCTACAGAGAATCTGCTACAAGAGAAAGTGCGGAGCACCAAGGACTGCTCAAGTTGGTAAGCTTGCAGGGCTGTTGTTCCTTTTTGCAGAGAAGCTGTTTAATCCATTTAATCTTTTCTTCTCAAAAGCCGCGGCTACACGAGCAATTTTTTGCTCGCGCTGGTGATGGGATTTTTTCAAACTTTGTCACGTTGCCAGGGCGAGCTGAAAATCACACGTGTAGCCACCCTTGAACTGGCGACACAAGAAAAAAGTCGCCAGAGTTGAAACTTTTGCAACAAAATTGCAGAGATAGTTGCCACTGTAGCCACCCTGCATCTTTTTGCCCGCGCTTGCGACACAACTAAAGAGTATTTAGCCAATGAAATTAAAGTAGAAATGTCGTTTTATAGTGCCCAGGTCTCTTGAAGTATGCGATTCGCGCGGCCTTCAATTTGTCGCCAAAATTTGTCACAAGTGTAGCCACCCTGGCACGCAGGCAACACGACAAAATCTGAAAAAATCGCATTACCGGCACAAGACAAAAATCGCTCGTGTAGCCGCGGCTTAAGAGTGACACTTGTAAGCAGATTTTACTCTGTCAACAATGTCATTCAAGACGATTGTACGCATCAATGGGGGTTGCTTCAGGGGTGAAAGGGGCTAATGATTCTTCTCAATTCTCATGTTATTCCTAGTCATTCATAAAAGAAGTGATTGAAGTAGGTGCCTGCAATTTACAAGGGTAATAACATGATTTTGAGTGGAGTTTGGAATAAATAAGCATGAGTAAATTATTTTTCAAAGACAAACAAAATTGGCGAGTGCAATTGGTAGTCTTTTGAAAATTTTTTTCAAGTGCTTATATATTCCAAATTGTACGAGAAAAATCGTGTGATTACTTATTTAAAAATATACATGAAAAAATTTGAGATAGTAAGCAAAAGCAACGCACGCGTATCATGCAATCATGCAGAAATTTGATTGGCTACCTCTGACTTGGTTTGCTCATTGACCAATCAGAAGGCTTGGTTTATTACTTCTTTTTGTACTGAATTACCAATTTTCTGCACTATCAAGTGAAGCTATGATCCTTGCAGTTATGGAAGCAATTTTAGCAATGTATAGAGGAGCCTGAAAAATTCAAGATGTCAAGTTCAATAATTATTGTTTAGAGCGTCGCACCAGCATCATAACGTCATGGCTTCAAACCCCGTTGAAGTCCTGAATTTTTCAGGTTTCTGTATACAATTTCTAAAATTGTGTTCATAACTGGAAGGATCATAGCTTCACTTGATTTCATGTTAATAGACATTTATGATTCATTTCACATATCATTTCATTCATTTCTGCATCATGCATATGTTACCTCAAAACTGCATAATTTTATCTTAGCCAATCAGAATGGAGTAATTTTTTCATGATTGTATATTAATTATTAGCACCTTAATAATACTATGTGAATGTCAAAATAATAATTAATGTTAATATGTGGTCCTAAATTAGTGTACAACTTGTGGCATGCTAAAAGTTAGTTGACAGTGTGTTTAATATAGAGATTGACATTGGTTGATGCCTTTAAAGTCCTTGGAAATTGTATCTGGTACTAAGAAGCCCTCAAAATTTGTTTACAGCCCCTAACCAAGATTGCCTAGTGTCAAAGTGACAATAGACTGAAAAGAAGTACAGTATTGAAAGTGACAAAATATATGAATGAAACGTTGGTCTTAATTTACATTGTACAAAGTTCAAAAGAAATCACCAGAGCTTTTCCTTTAATCCTTTCCCTCTTAAGAGTGACACAATACAAATGTTATTCTAATTCCAGTTCATTTATAATCATGTCATTGTTAGCCGACTGACAAGGATAAAAATAATATTACTGTTTTTGAATTATCTGCTCCAGAGAAGGTTGTGAAGTCCTGAATTTTTCAGGCTTCTCTACCCAATTGTGAAAATTGCGTCCATAACTGTGAAGATCATAGCATAGCCTGCTTTGGAAATCCCATAATACTCTTTGTTTGTCCCCCCAAATTTTGAATGAGCATTGTTTTTGTTTTCTCTTGGGACCATTTTAAGTCCCAAGGCAAACTGAAAACAATGCTTATGCAAAATTTGGGGGGACAGACAAAGATTATTATGGTATTTTCCCAAGTGGCCTATAACTTAATTTCATATCTACAGTTCAGATACAGTATCATTTCGTTTTCTGATTTTATTGAAATGTGCCATAATAATTTTATTATTATGACCGATATTATTAGTAAATTTTATCTTGCTTAATCACTCACTGAAAAACTAATTGATGGAGGGGACATACCTGTCCGGTAGTTTTTGACTGATAACGGTAACCCATTCACTCTTCATGCGACCTAGGATGCCCCCAGTTGACGAGTCAAATCGTCTGGCGTTAGGCACAGTAAATCTGCCGAGTCTCACTCCCAGAAGTCAATGGGTTAAAGAGCTACTATGAGCAAAAAGCAATTCTACTTTTTCTTTGTATTTCAAAACTATGTTAACTGAACACCAAGTGACCGAAGTTTTAGCCTTCATTTAAAAGACACCTGTTTATTTTGAGAGGAATTTTTCTAATTAATGATCCGCCATTACTTTCTTCAAAATCTTGAGAGAGCTGGATCGAGGATAAGATGACGTCAAAAACTCGCTAGTTTAAAAATGCAATGCGTGTGCAGGTGCCTAAATCAATATGCAGCATGGGAGTTTCGAGTTTTCAGACTTTTAAGCAATTTTAAGCTAGTGAGTCTTTGACGTCATCTTATCCTTAATCCAACCCTCTGAGGTCCAATCAGTCAGTCGTGAACGCGAATAATGTCAGACCATGAAACCCAAAACTTGTACTTAAAGCAAACGGCCTTTGGATAAACTTCGAAGCTCAAAAAATTGCCAGTCAGGTGTCAAGCAAACACGCTTTCAAAATCTGAAGGAAAAAGGAAAGTGAATTTTATGATCACAGTTACTGTAGCACTTTAACCCTTTTACTCCCAAGAGTGCCACTTATAGATTTTACTCTGTCTAACGCCAGACGATTTTACTCATCAATGGGGAACCTCACGGGGTAGAAAGAGTTAAAGTGAAAATTTTGAGGTTCTTCAAATTTTTTAAAATAATTATAATAGTTTTACCATTGTTATCATTATCAGGGGTTTCAATAAAATTTAAGTTTGAAAGAATCTTCCTTTACCCGCATTTAACCTGAGTAAAGTCCGGTTCAGGCCGGTTTGGGTCTCAAAGGGTTGATTATTTCAGTTTGCTGGGAACAAGTAGCCAACAAATTGTCTCAGTGTTGGTACTTATTCAAACCATGAAATAATTTGTTATGTCTGTATAATTCTTTTCTTCAGAAAAATCATTGAGGCAGTCCAGAAAAAAGGTTAGACAAGTATTGTAAATACAGCTTTTTCCTTTGAAAGGGAAGGATATCTTAAGTTTTTGGTTTCGTGTAAAATTGGTTTTAAACAAAGAACTTAACTTGTGAAATGTGGTTTTAACAGGAACTTAGAGAGCTTGTGGATAGAGCTGGTGTTAATATTCAAGATGCAGTTGCATTAATAATCACCTTGAAGAACATAAACAGAGCGCAAGAAACTGGGTAAGAAGAATAACTTGCATTAAGAACTTGTCATAGTCAAGAAATACATGTATAGAAAAAAATGAAGAAAACACAATATAATTTGTGTTACTACACTTTCACAAATAATAAATTCTTTATCTAACTTGCTAAGACTTAGTATTAATCAATTAAAATGATCCTGCAAGGCAATACTACATACATTAAGTAAACAAGAACATATAGTGCTATTTTATAGTGAACATATGGTGCTTTAAAAGTGATAAGAAGCAAGGTTGGTGTAAAGGCCAGGTTCTTATGGGAAACAAAGGACCACACAGGACAAGTCAACTTACAGTAATTCACTTCTCTTCCTTGGTCAACCATCCTCTAATCATGCAATAAATCACATTTGAATTTATTGGGCTAAGTATACTGTTCCCAGCATTGGTTCAGTGGTATGAGACCAATAATAATAATCAGGCGTGGCACAATTCGTGTTAATTTAATGCTTGTATAAGTTAGCTTAGTGTAATGTTAATGCATTGTATAGAATCCTAGCTTATGTCATGTTGAGCAGTGGATTGACTCATGTATCCTTGATAAACTGTTTCACATTGAAGTCTTGTTGTAGTGAAGTCAGAATGCTTAGTCTTTGAAACATCTTCCAAACATGTTACATGTACATTGTTTTTTTCCAAAATTGCAAACATGAATTTTTAATCTGCCCTTTCATTTCAGGTTTGCTGATTCCATGGTTATTTGCCTGAAGCAGATATGTGGTTATTCAGACCTCTGCTGTGAAGTAGAGAAACTGAGAGAAGAGTCATATTCATCAAATGATCCTTCTCATGAGGAAAGACTCATGCAAGTATGGGTTTTAATAACCACATTGCTCTTCTTGCTTCATGTTGTTAAGTGTCAAAGGATGTTTTTCTCTCTGGACACAAGAGACAATGGCTAGGCTACAGAGACTATTTGTTTCATAATGTGTCTCCACATTAGTAGGGTTAACCCTAACCCTAACCCAAACTAGAAGGTTTTAAGGTTAATAAAAATTTCTACTACTCTAAGTTACTACTAATTAATACAATGCATTATTGATTTATTAATATTATAATTGATTTTTAATGGCATTTTGTTGTGTAATCAAATACCCAGAAAGAGGCTAACCAAAAGTCCGATTAGATAGGCTTTGTTCTTGGTTTTGCTATGACTTATTCACTGGGTAGTGATTTGTCCGGTGGATAAGTGCTATCCATCGTTTGAACAGCTGGGGTCTGGTGCATAGAATGTTGAGTACTGCTGACCAGTTTGGCTGGTCAACCCATTCCTGGATTTTTTGAAACTAAATTACAAAAGCTGAAAACAGTCTTAGACTAATATTGGATATCATCAAAAAAGCAAGTCTTAATTTCTGTAAATTTTGGCTGTGTTAAGGTTAGGTGGCAGGTACAAAACACAGGTCACTCACAGGTTGCAGGTCCAGGTCACAGGTCATTGTTTTACCAATACAGAAAGGATCCTAAACATCCATGAAAGCTAACCTTAGGCTTAATTAGGCCTAAACAAACGTTTTGAGGCCCAAAGTTAGCATTTGTGAACGGTTAGGGTAGTTTCTGTATTGGTAAAACAATGACCTGTGTTTTGTACGTGCCCTAGGTTAAGTTATTGTCAGATTCATTTTGTCAATGAAATTTTGTTATGGTTTCCTCTTAGGCTGACTAATAACTATAATTGAATTTGACATGATTTGCGTGGCCCAGTTGGATTGTCGGTTTGTTGAACCACTATTCGCAGCCTTGATTTAATCCAAAACGAGGAAAAAACAAATAATATTAATTTATAATATTAAGCACACCAACCTGGCTTCTGTCAGTCATGCACATATGCTTTATTTGTCACACATGATTAGTGTAATCTGAAAGTACACTGTAAAAACAACTACACAAATCTTCTGTTAGGTGTGGGTTGTGAACTATGTCATTTCTTTTTAAAGCACCTCGAGTAATTTCACTTAAGGACGTTCGTGCCCATTGCTACTGCACATCCTTACAGCGCACTCAAATTCACATGCCACGTCATGCATCGAGCGCACACGCTAAGTACTAAAATGAACAATGATAGGGCAGATGGCCATTGCTATAGCTTTGCTTGGATTTAATGATCTTGGATGTTTGGTGACCCCTACTTTTCTTTTCAGGAACAGGTTTTATTTACAATTATCTCCACATTGTCCAAAAATGAACAAAAAATCTATGTGGGAAGTTAAACAAATTTCAAGATTTCTGTCCTCCGGACATGGAATCCTGCCTTCTTGCGGCTGCAAAGCACATGAAACAATGGTCTCTAAATGCGAACTTGTTCTTTAAGGGACCTCAACAGTTAACTAAATTCACTTGATGGGTCCACTTAAACAAAGTTTGGTAGAGAACATTTCACTTCAAAAATGTAATTACAATATTTTTGGGCTTACAGACACTGTGGCCTCATTCGCTAAAGAAGCCGGATTTTTTCAAATTTAGGGTGATGTTCCAGGCAAGTTCTCTCCAAAACGAAGTTGGTGACCCCCCATTTCTTTTACATTTCTGACATCACTGATTATCACTCATCATCTTTCAATGGTAAAATTAGCACAAAAAAATCAATGTAAGAAAATTTTTGTGCGAACGTCCTTAAGTGTTTAAGTTTCAATTGAAAACAGAATAGACCATTAACAGTTCTGTGCTTAGTTACCAGGTTTTTGAATAAAAGTGAGGCTGGAGTTGACCTTGCTTTGATACAAACCTCATTGCTTTTCTTATGTAAATCATGTTTTTGTAATGCTAACGAGTTCCTCTTTACATAAGAAAAGCAGTGAGGTTTGTATTAAAATAAGATAAACTCCAGGCTCGCTTTTACTCAAAGGCCTGGTAACTGAGCACATAACTATAAAATGGTCTATTTCCATGTTTATAATGATCTTGTGTATACTTCTCATATATGACTTGGCCTTATAAAATAATTACTAATAAGTGTTATTAAATCTTACATACCATTATTTTTACTGTATTTTCACTGATAACTTTATGGTCTTTTTTCAAGTTGTGGAAGTTGATGATGCCAAACACTGAATTGAAGGAGAGAATTTCCAAACAGTGGGGAGATATTGGTTTTCAAGGAACAGATCCTCAGACAGACTTCAGAGGAATGGGTAAGTTAGGCATTTAAATGCTGTAGGGGTAAGATAAACCAAGATACAAAAAAAGAGAATTTGCAGACTTAATTATTATTCAGTTCATATGCATAGAATTCATGCAAGAATAAATATTTGTGTTTCTTCCTGAGTGTTTAAATAGTTTAAATAGGAGGTTTGTGTGGGTTTAACACTGTGATCACTACCAACACGTACATGTAAGTTCTTGAAATAACTGGAGTCTACTTAGATGCTTTCTTTGAAATTCCACTGGCAAAATGCTTAGACCCTCTAGTCTTTTCAATAAAATCACAGAGCCCAACCTATAGTGTAGGATAGTCAATAACTCACACACATGCTGTTCACAAATGGAAGGCGTGAGAGTTCTCAGTGTCATGGTCCTTGTTCTATCTTTGTTTGTGTCTTGTAATAATTGGACCAGGTGCACCATGTTAGAAAACTAAAAAATTTTATGCTTAACTTGTTACTCTTTTAAAATAAACAAAGTTAAAGCTAATAATTCCTATTAAAGGTGGCAAATCCCTAGTTCTGCTAGCTGACTAATCTTGGCTGTTCATGAAGATTTCTTAGGCCATTTTATTTTGTCGGGAATTTAATATTAGGTATTTTTGTTTTCAGGTGTGCTTGCCCTTGATAACTTACAGTAAGTACAGACTGTTGCTGCTTTCAAAACTTTCCTTACAATATTGTTTTTTTTAACAAAGTTATTTTCTAAATAATTAATTTTTAGATGCAAGTTGTGAACTGATAGTGTAGTTTATTTGACCTACCCGTAATTTTTGTTTGTTTGCCTTTTTTTAGATTTTTTGCATCAAAACACACTGCAGCAGCAAGAAAAGTTTTATCCCATTCTCATCACCCTCATTTCTGGTGAGCTGGGTTGTACAGTTTTTTTACTATAATAATTGGTTATAAAAATTTAGTAAATGATTGTAAATAAATGTGAAGCACAAAAGTTCTTGCAAACAAAGCAAATAGCTACACCAAAACACATTAATTTTACCCGAGAGTACCTTTGGTGCTTTAATAACGCGGGGTACTCGTCACAAATTTTGAAAAACTGAAGAACTGGGTAACTTACTAATAAAAGAATCGAACAGAAATGTTCTGGAAAAAAATTCCTAAATTCAGGCATACCTCACAAAGTGATCCAAATGTTCCGGAATTCCAGATCAACTGAAAAATCATTTCCCATTGGTTCATTTCTCTTCTGGTGCAATTGCTGTGAACATATACTTTGGGGCACAACTTGTTGATGTTATTTTTTTTTTGAGCAACCAACTGGAAAATGCTGTTCTGTTTGCCACATGAAAATAATGATTATTACCGGTAGTTGAAGGTGAGTGCTCTTACCACTCCACCATCCCATCTCCCATGGGATTCACATGTGATTTGCATGCTGCTCACCATTGTCAAAATTCATGCAGAACTCTTGACACTATTATGTGTCTCACTCACATTCTAACTAGCTACTAGACATTAGCCACCATTTTTTCTTGTGCACCTTTCCATCTTTCTCTTAGCCATTACACGGTTGTCCAAGTCAGTATTTTTTTAGTTTTTCATTTGTCAGTGTTTGTTATTTATTTCTTTAAATGTTCTTATTTTTTTTATAGGTTTTCATATGCCATCGCAGGTATCAACATCACTGCATTAGCTTTACAGCTTCTCAACAAAGGGATTCTCAGGAACCACTTTTACAACTCTAAACAGGATAGACCTAGAGTTGCTGATTTTCATCAGGTTTATTGTGAGTATATCTTTGTTAAATTTACAAACTCTGTGAAAAGGAATTTGCAAAATTAATGCAAATTTATGGATAAAGAGTTTTGCAAAAGAAAGAACATTGCTTCCAGAAAGAAAGACTCTGAACCAACAATGGATAGTAAATTAAATGAACGTTTATTGATCACTGTTGAAGTACAATCCCTTGCAAACCAAATCAACAGATACAGCAGAAATAATATAAATAACACTTATTAAGGAGCCTCTGTTTAACTTGATTTTTTGATTTATATTAGGTTACCTGTTTTTTGAGTTCAGCAATTTTTGGATTAGTGAGGAGCCTGAAAGCATTATGGAGTTTAGTCGAGTAAGAGACAAGTTTGCAGAGAAGATGACAGAACTTCTCAGGAACACTAATGTTACTCTAGAATTGAGTTACAACTCTGTTACGTGTGATGAAGCATCTCTTTCGTCTGTTTCTACTTTAAGTGCAGAACAACTTTAGGAATTAATATTTATAATATTTATTATTTTCAGTATGAAGATAATAGCCAGGGGGGTGGGGGGGGGGGGGGGGTGGAGACTCCCATATAAAAAGGACGGGGATGCTTGTCGAAAAATTTGAAAAGAACCCCCAAGAGATACCAAGATCCTGTCTTGTGGGCGTGGCATGAAAATTTTTTCACCCCTAAGAGGTATCAAATTATGGGTTTTAATTACACAAAATTAAAAAAGTAGTCACCGGTAATTATCAAATGTCTCCTTTCATGATCTTTCGGCTCGGTACCCTAAAAGGTACTGCTAAAGCTTCCGCTGTGGACCTTTTAAGGCTGAACACCCTAAGAGGTACCAAAACCACTTTATTTCCTAAAAGGTACGACAAGCCTCCCTGTCCTTTTTATATGTGAGCCCCCCCTCCGAGATAGTAGTAACTTGATTAAATCAGTATTTAATTAATATTTTTGGACCTTTTTTGTGATGCTCTGTTAAATAATTTTCAATATATTTTTTGTAGAAAACACCCTTTATCTTATGGAAGGAGCCCTAAATGTTTGTTTTTGTATGAACCAGTAAATTATTTATCCTCCTTTTGGCTCATCACATTGTCTTTCCTCTCAAAAATAGTAGGGGACCTTCCCAAAAGTGGCCGTGAAAGAAGTTATTATTTAACAATCGTGGAATGTAAGGACATTGATTTTATGATTCACCATATTCCCCATTGATTATTACTTGCAGTAATTAGCAAAACTTCAGTCACTTGGTAGCCTGCATTTAGGCTCTACTGGGCACTGTGGAACGAGTGGCAAAGCCACGAGAAATGAGCGGGTAATTAAGCGGCAGTGGCTTCACCACTCATTCCCGGACCACCAATGTGAGCCTTTTTTAGGGTAGTCACTTGGGAATTTTAGCATCTGCAAGCTTGATATATTAAATGAAATATCTTGTTAGAATTTTTTTGCATACTGGCCAAATTTACCAAATGTTGAAGCAGTGTCCATTCCATAACTGTGGCTGTTAAAATAATATCCAAGTTTGGTGAGAATGATTGCAACCCAAGATTTTGACCAATTTACATACTTGATTAGAAAACAGTCCTAAGAAAATATGTGCGCTGATTGGTTAAAAATCGTGTTTCTATAACTCGATGGAGACAGAACTAGCATGAGCTGTTGACGTAGTGATGGCGTGAGCAAAGAGAATTTACATTTTGATAATTAGAGTTAACAAGTTGTTTTCCTTTTTCTCGTCGCGTTGTTTGGGAGAACTCGAAAAAGCTGTGAAAACACTTGCCTGTGGCTCATATTCCCACAGCATTTCTCGTTCTCCCAAACTTTCACTCGTGTTTCTATAACTCGATAGAAACACGGTACATGTTTTCTATTTCTTAAATGTTTACTTCTTACTTTTCGAGACCTATTTCTATGTAATTTGTAAGTAATTCCAGAAGCTGAGTCGCAGGTCATCTTACATGAAAGTGATTATTTGGGCTTTTCATTATTGTGCGTCATAAGTTATTGAAAATACCGGTGGTAGGCATGATGGATGCACTATGTGTGCATACTAGTACACTTTCAGACTATTTGCATTACAGTACTATTTGATGTGGTGGGTTATAAAAAGTAATAAAACTGACAAATTTTATTTGTTTTCTGCATGTTTAATCAGTTACTATTCCCACCTCAGCTTCCTCCCTAAAAAAAATTCATCCATTATAGTAGCATTGGATTGGCAATTTTTGTTTTCTCCATTTAAGATCTTTCCTCAATAATAAACACTTATTGGATGAGGTTTTTGTAATACCCGGAATAATCAAGGTTGAGGTAAGTGTTATCAGCCGAAGCTGAAGGCTGAGGCTGATAACACTAACCGAGACCTTGATTATTCCGGATATCACAAAAACCGAATCTAATAATAATTATTATTGTTATATTACCGGTATTTGTTTTGAAGAAAATAACGACAAACGCATTATCGCAGTGATCACAGTTTATTTTCAAACACATTGCTCTTGGAAATCATGCATTGTGCGTGCAACCTACATATTAGTGAATAATCTGTAGGTTGTGCTGTTTCCCAGAATTAACTGTAGGCTTTTAGCCAATGAGAAGACAGATGGTGACTACAATGTATAATAATAGTAATTGTCTTGTGGGTTATGGGATTGATTCTTATGATACGAATCAATTCCATAAACCTTTGTAAGCTCTTCAGAGTATTCAAGAAATGCAGAGGGGAGCTCGAGTTTGATTTTTGAAATGCTTAAAAAAGACTCATGCAGACTCCATTCGTGTAAAAGCCGATGTTCTTTGTTGTTAACTGCTTCATTTTGCACTTAACCTATATGCATAAATTATTAGCTTTGTTATCTTTGACTAATCAGTGTGCAAACATCTCAGTAATAACCAAAGAAATTATACAATATCCTGGGTTAAATTAGTTTTTCTCCTTAATACCTTGAGCTCCTAAATTGTTAAAGAAACTTGCAGCAAAGTGAATTTGTGTAACATCACAAACTTTGGACCAAAAATGTCCAGTGAGTGTTTGGAACAACGAGTAACGAGCCAAATAGTGATCAGAGAGTTTTAAGACAACAAATCCAGCGCAAGAGATAAGTGCAAGATAGAGGAAAACACACGACTTATGAGTTCCAAGATCGGGTTTGAATTGTGTTCGGAGAGAATATACCACACCAGTTAAGATGTGAAGCCCGAGTACGGCTTCAAAGGCAAAATCGTGAAATAAAACCGCGAAATAACTCAACACAGAAATACGCATTATAGACAGGAAACGAGGGGTTTGCCAATATCCTCGATACATGAACTCGTTCCAGCAGACGATCCAAGCAAAAAATGGCAGGGTAAACCATTGATCCAAGATCGCAAATGAGCGAGTTTGAGTAACGATTCGTCCGAATTGAACAAATCCATAAAATAGGGACATCCAAGCAAACACGTAAAAAAAGAAAGCTTCATCTTTCAATTTGTGTCTTTGCTTGTTTGCTCTTCGCAGCCAGTACAATCCAACCATGCCATAACCTAAGTTAACAACAGCATTAGCTGGCATTTTGAAAATGGTGTCAGGGTCGGCTTTCTCTGCGTAATGGTGGAAACCAAGTTCAACGTTTGCGCGTTCGAAGACCGAGAAAGTCTTTACAAAAGCAAAAGCTGATAACAGCGGAATTAGAACACAAAGAAACGCTGAAAGGAACATCATTAACAAACAGACGAAGGCAACTGCAGAATGTGCGGGATAATTCCCGCAATTAGTGGATTTCCTTCGAGAATCGGGACTCAGCCCAGATCTTCTTCGGTTTTTCTTAGAATCGAGGCAGACGTGCGGGAAATAAGCGCGGGAACCCGTCTCACTGCCGAGTGTCGAGCAAAAGAGGAATGTAAGGTTTGTCGTGATATTTTTCTGACTTCTTCTCTATTATTCGTTTAAAACGTCGTTAACTCCACTTAACTCTTACGCCGCCGAATGCTAACAAAGGCGACAGGGGTCTGCTGATTTGTCAGTGGTCAAAACTGCAAGGAGAGTGTTTTCAGAGACGTTTTTATTTCGAATGGAAATATTTTTCGTTGACTTAGACGTTCATTGACCACAAGTCGATGCTTGGAAAAGCAATTACTTGGTAAGATTACAAGTTTACATTGTTGCTTTGAAAGAAAACGAAGTAATTATCGATGTAACGCCGAGAAAATTCGATTTCATCTAAAATTCCGCTTTCTAAAATGCATGGACGTGAATCGAAGTCAGATTTGTAAAACCTCGACCGTCTAATTTCGTTGGGATCAATTGTCCTGCATTTTAAAATTAAAAAAGTTTCCGTGGCCTTACCGATTTAGTCTCAGTGTTGGAAATAGTTTTTCGATAGGAATTAATTGCATGTCCTTAGAAATGTTGTGGGGAGATTAGAGGAAATGTTCTGCGACTGCCGTGGGTTTGGATTTGGTGTTAGCGTTATCTAAAGTGCGGCGGTGTTCATTAAAACGGTCTTTTTAACGTCGTTTAGTTTCTCCTATGTATTGTAAATAGCATCTGTTACATTGAATCATGTCGATAAGG
>NC_090891.1:32079772-32124772 GCF_036669925.1 Montipora capricornis | reverse complement strand
TTCAGCTATTTAACAATACAAGTTATTTACCCTTGGGACTATCATGCTTCAGTGAACTGGATATCCAATAAGCCACCAAAATCAACTGTACTTTGGGTCATACGAAATAGAGAAGACCCAAGAATGAGTGCTGTTTAAATGAGCTCACGACGTCAAGGGGTTTGACAAGTCAATATAGTGGTTAAACGAGATCAAAGCAGGTGCGTTTCCTTTTCTCTCCGACGAAAAGAAATACAAAGGAAAGTCGCACATTGGGGATCTTTAGATTCTAGGACAAATGCGGGACATGGGGTAAGGCTCGCAAGGAAATTAATTCAGACTGAGACTTGTTTGTTTTCTTTTTTTTCCGGGGGGGGGGGGAGGTCCTTCTCCATTCCTCCCAAGCCCTTGGAAAAATCAACTCGGCCAAATAAAAAGTCAACCCTCACGTGTTGTACGCTGAGCGACTTGTCCGTTGAGGAGTTTCGGATAATTCAATAAAAGAACTTTTCATTCCACGATCTGCAGGCATATAAATTTAACCAGCTACTGTATACCCTGCAAGCAGTTGGTTTCTCTTACGCTTCCCGAGAAAGCGTAGCAGAAACCAACTGCTCGCAGGGTAGCTACTGTATAAATTTATCTGACGATCTTTCCACGAAAATTCATCATAGCGTCTTCAGGAAAATTTCAAGTTTTTACTCGAGGCCAGCAAATATGAATTGGAGAGGGCGAAGTTGCTTTCTCGTTCATTGCTATAGTGGCAGGTTTAATTTCACGGTAAAAGCACGGCAAAGTAGATTCATGCAGACAGGGTGTATTTCATGGTGGTAAGGTCATATTAACACGTGGTCTTTGGCCATGAAATGGGCCGATCTCGCCTGTAAATGTTATCTGTAGAGCGCAGAGAGAAATAATTCAACGGCAGTTAGTTGGCAGAAGCAACTGTGAACGGCACAGCAAACTTTACTTCCGATTGAAATGTCCATATATTTGGAGGACCTTTTACCCAAAATACCCTCTTTTTTCTCTCTTATTTGTACACGCCTAAGGTATTAATGACTGTAAAAGGGTGTGTAGTTATTTGTCATCATTACGACTGAAAATTCAGGAAACACATCAGTAAAATGTATGAAAGCAAAAATGTTTTAATTAATGTAGTAATGTCTAGAATTGCGCGTAGTAATTAGATGTAGCCACAATATTACGACATCCAACACGATTTAGTCCGAGCATTGGCTACCTATTTCTAGCAGTAAGGTCAGTGTACGGGTTAGCTGATTTTTGGTGAGGGTAAAAGAAGCTGTTTATCTTTGCTTGAGTGCCGGAGTTTAAGGGACATATTGTCAGGTAAATTGCCTGTATTTTCAGATGAGAGTGACGTTGCATTTGGGGAGAAGAGCATGGGTACACTTATTGCCCTCATAAAAATCGTCATGCATCTAATTACCTGCATTTCGGGACATGCATATCTGCCCCTTACCCAATTAATTGACACAGACACAACGATCGGCTGCGTGCAAATGCCTCTGTTTGAGGCTGCAGCCATGCATTTATTGTAATTTAAGTATCTTAGCTCACTATCATTGCAACATGAGTAAAATTTACCTTTGAAAAAAGGCTTTGAGGATCTTCTCAATAGAAATATCCTTTATTTTGTCCTGAAAGCCTTTCGCTAACAAGTTATTGGTCAACATGCCAGATTAATGGTAATTTAGTCATAATAAGGAAATAACATAGTAGGAACCCTAAGCCGGATTCTACTTTCATCAGTCCAACTTAGTGATTCCAGCTACTCTTGGACTTACTACGTATCTTAAACCTTAACTTAAAACACTCCAAAATTTACACTCCTAAAATCAAGCATTTGCCCTTGCATTAAAAGAACCGTAAAAGATGCAGTTCATTCTGAAGTAAGAACAGCAACCAGATGAGCTGCTCACAGCAGTGTTGCATCTGAGAATGCAACAAACTCGATTATATGATTACAACTTAAAGGAGCTCTAACTCGGACATTCAGTTTTATCCATTTTTTCTGCCGGCTAAGACTAATCAAAGGAAATGGGCAGGTACAAAACACAGGTCTCAGAAGGAAACTATGACAAATTATATTTCTAAGGCAGTCCTTACTTACGGGGTGCCTCTTTTTCAAAGCATTCTTGTGTTCATTTCCTCGGTTGGCCTCCAGGGAAGAAAATTGAGAAATAATTATATAAATTTGAAACATAATTAGGCGGTCGAGGTTTAACAAATCTAACTTTGATTAGCAAAGTGAAATTTTAGATGAATCTGCGCGCTGAATTTAATAACAAACGTGCTGCATTTACATCGATGAATACCGTTTGTTTTCTGTCAAAGCAACAATATAGACTTGGTATCAATCTTAACAAATTTCTTTTCTTAGCATCGACTTGTGGTCAGCAGTGAATGTCAACGAAGATAAGTTTTCATTTCCCTTACCAAATGAAAACAGTGTGAGCCTTTTGAACACTTAAAAACGTCTCCGAAAACACTCTGCATGCAGTTTTAACGATAAAAATCAGCTTAGTTTATTAGGAAAGTAGAGACCTTGGATGTTACTTACAGTGGCCATCTCGCTCTTCGACCTCTTTGCTCAACAGTGGACCGCCGTGCCTTTTTCCCGCCTTTTCACACCCGGGGCAGCTGCCTCGATTCCAAGTAAAAGAGCTGGGACGAGGTTTACTTTTGAGTCAGTGGTAACAACACAAAATTTATGCGCAAAAGGTATGAGCCCGGAAATGTTCAGCAGATAGTCCTATAAAACAAGTACGTACGTCATGTATATAAAAATATTGCTCCTGATGATTGTGATAAAACTGGAGTGAAGTTTTGGAAAATCTTGTAATCACTCCCGCATAGGAAATGTTGTCTTTGTTTCGACGTAATTATAGATTGTCGTCAAAAATTCCAGAGGTATGAGAATTAATTTGTAGGTCCTTTTGGTCTATCGTGTGCCATGCATATGAGTGTTTTCAGTTACATTTAATTGATTTGGTGGACGATGGCTAGCTATCGATCGACTTTTAACTTCCAGGCTTTAGCATTTGGAAGAAATCATGCCGTTATTGGAACCAGTGTTACTAAAGGATATGCAACCTATGGTAAATTGTATTGTTGTTCATGCAACCTAAGGAGTCAGCAGGAGAAATTTGTATCTCATGATTAACGTAAAATTGTTTTCAATTAATTAAGCTTAATTTCAACTTGTGAAAGGAAAGTAAGGACTTACAGATATTACGTAAGACCCTAAGTTGTGCAGATATCATTGTTGGGCAAGTGTGGATCAGGTAAAGAAGTGATTGAAGATATGAGTTGCATCAGTCGACATTTAATCAAAGCAAGAGGAATGTCTGTGTGTACAGTACCTCTGGAATCCTGGTTGAAAAATAGGCGATGAAGTTATCCAGCCTCTGAACAATTGAGGCCAGGTTTCTGCTATGATAACACCAACTTTATTCATTCAATGCAATGGAAGGGAGAGATACCAGAGGTTATCCCTATACGAGGGTATCTGCCCGGATGTTATTGATCTAGAGTCGATTTTGATGAGGGAGGAAAACCGGAGTACCCGGAGAAAAACCTTCAGAGTCAGATTGAGATCGACTGAAACTCAGCCCACAAACAACCTCCTTGCCAAGGTTGAACCTAGGTTGCAGAGGTGGGAGATGCAGTTGATAACCACTATAAAGCCATCCTGACTCTGATCTGTAATGCTGGTGTGCAAATCAACCGAAAGTTTTCTGTTGTGGACATGCCGAGACAGTTATTGCTTTAAATTTTGTATCTGAATCCTTAATAGTCAGTGAAACCAGTGGAAAGGTCTCAATAATTATTATGATTGGGAAGTGTATTCACTTATATGCACATGACATTAGTGTTTCCACCTAAATGATAGTGTGGTGTAGATCTATAACAGATAATCGACCTCAGAAGGATGAATTTTTAACAAAAAATTAGTACTATTATAATATTTGTCGTGGACAGCAAAAATGTCAAAGTGGTTGGTAGAGTACATGTATAGACTGAAGTAGATCCAGAATGTGAGTTGTAAACTGCTATAGATCTGATGAAGAAATTTACATACAATTTATGTAATGTTTTTATGTGTTTGCATTGTGATACAGACTGATTATTGACTACCCTAACCCATTGACTCCTGGGAGTTCCCCATTGACAAGTAAAATCATTTGGCCTTAGGCAGAGTAAAATACTAAGTCTGGCCGGTTTAGGCCAGTTTGGGTGTCAAAAGGTTAAAGGCTGTGACAGACGACTGGGATTATAACCAGTCTTAATAATCCTAGTTATTATAATTACAACCATGTAATTCTTTTTCAAGGTGATGTAGATCTTGTTGTGATTGGCTCTGGACCTGGAGGATACGTAGCATCAATCAAAGCTGCACAACTAGGAATGAATGTTTGTATCAAAATGAAAAGATTGCAGTCCTTATTTGGGGGGAATCCTGTATTATTAGGGACCTTTAGATCAGACGACGAGGATGACTGCAAGTACCAGTTTTCCATTCTGAGCATGCACACTTCAAAAAGATGTTGGCCTCCAAACATTATGTGCATACTGAAAACTCCTATTGATAGTCGTCCTTGCCCTCCGATCTAAAGGTCCTTATTATCTGAATGATTACTTAGGTAATGGATATATAATTCTTTGATTTGTTTTTGGTCTTTGTATTGTGTCCTTTTTAAATATGAACAGCAAAACTTGCTATTAGAAACATACAGACTGAAACATACTGAAGTTTTGACATTAAATTATTTTTTTAAAAAAGTACAAATTAAGGCCACTTAAACACAGTTACACTAACATTAATTTTTGTCTTGAAAATGAAACCAGGAAGACTTTGAAACATTTTCATTTATTTTAATCATAGTTACATGTAGTACTAACTATGTTTAAATTTGCTAATTTTTATCATCAATATTATTGTTTTTCTTTTAATTCTTCAATTCTTTCTTTTAATTCTTGTTGCAATCTTTATATTATTGCATTGCAATTTAAATATAACGTCTTGATTAAAACAACCAAACAATTTTAACAAACAAGGAAGAATTGAATACATGTGTGTAAATGTACCAATATTAGTAGGGCAGTTGTTAGAAAACTTTTATAATTATAGCACATCTGAGCCACTGATACTAGTCTTGTGGATAACTATGTATTATTCATGATTATTGTATTATTAGTTACTGTAGTAAGTATTAGCCTTTAGCCTTTGTTATTCCCCAAATACAGCAGACTACAGTGATATACTGTACCTTCTCTTTTGATATTTTGGTTTTCTGAAACTTGATTTTCTTTTTCACAGACAGTATGCATAGAAAAAGAAAAATCTTTAGGAGGAACGTGTCTAAATGTTGGCTGCATACCGTCAAAGGTAAGCAACAAACTGTATGATTGTCAGAAACATCTTGTTTTCTCCCACAAGTCCCTTGATTGTTAAGACTGTAAACTTAATTTTTAAGGCTGTTTTTGTGTGCACTTCAAGTCAAACTTGTGTACAGTTGATGATTATTAAAACTGCAGACTATTTGACTTAAATTTATGGAGTACACCAGGACTGTTGTGGAGGAGGTTGTGGGCCTGACCAACACTCAGGAGAAACTGTTTCCTTTGTACATCCTCTTGGATAAGCACTAAAAAGCAATTAGGTCCTCTGTCACTCTGTGGTATTCAACACATTAGTTGCCAAATTGGAAGAATCTTCTAGCTAAAGTTGTTCGAAGGATGGATAGTACTATCCACTGGATAAATCACTACCCACTGGATAACTCAACTGGTTTTGCTAGTGTTTATCCGGTGGATAGGGTTGTCCACCTTTTGAACAACCCAGATCTGATCAACAACTTAAGACTTCATCAATAACCAACAGTAGGAAACTACCTTCGTTATGATAAAACACTATCTCCTAAAGATATAGGGGAATCTCTTTTGATGATTTATTTCCTTTAATTCCTGCAGTGTATGGCAAGATACACATGTACATGTATTAAATGAAATGGATTTTTTTGGCAGGCCCTGTTAAACAACTCTCACTTGTATCACCAAGCTGTATCAGCAGATTTCAAAAACAGAGGGATTGATGGTCAGTGCTCCAGGTCTCCTTTTTAGTGTCATTTTTATTAAGCCTTTGTGTACTTTGCCAGTGTTAAAATGAACCCAACTTTAAAAGTCATGAGGTAAACAACCAAGGCAAGATTATAATTTGTAAGAAGAAAAAAATTATTGCATTCTTTGTTATTAAAGTTGAGGTTCTCATTGCAACCAGGTGCAATGCTGGAAATTCCCTTTGGTCAGTCAAGGTGCGACCAAAAGTGGGAAGTTACATTGTATCTGATCAACTTTTGATTATGGTCAGACATGATGAGGGAGTACCACACAAGAAAGCCTTGCTCTTGCTTTATTGTTTTAACCCATTGACTCCTGAATTCCCTTCCCCACCCCCCTTCATTGACGAGTAAAATCATGTGGCGTTAGACCGACTAAAATCTATTATAAAGGACGGTGCCTACTGATTCAAAGTTATCTTTGCACGGTTTACCGAATATGCAGGAAAAGCAGATCTTAACAAGTCTTATTGCAATCCAAAAGGAAACTGGGGTTAACCACGCATTTTTCAAAGATAATTAATCAACGATATTTGTAAAAAGCTTTAAAATACAAAGCAATGTATGGCATTCTTTGCCAAATTGAAGCTTAATTATCTCTGAAAAATGCATGGTTACCGCCAATTTTCTTTTTGGATACCAAGAGCACTTGCTATAAGTTCTGCTTTCTTTGCATAGTTTTAAAAATGGGCAAAAAGATCCCCATATTAATAAGCACCACCGATAGGAAATCTGACTATCTTGAGATATGCGCAGAATGTATGCGCAATATTAAACAATAGTACATGTAGGTACTGTCCTTAAGGCTCATCATAGGAGTCAGTGGGTTAATTCATATAATTTTATTTGAATGTACATATATGTTTTGTGTAGCCAAAGAGCTGTCTTTACACTTACTTTACACTTTATGACAATCTTCATAAGTGCTGTGCCAAAAAAGAGTAAACAGTGTCTATGCATGAACGTTTAATGAGTTACCAAACTAACATCGTGAAGAAAGAATGTGGAACTGACAATAACAAGAAGGGCACATGCATGCACAAGAGATCGCTGCTTGAACCAGATAACAACAGAGTGGCGCTGATATAATATTATTCCCAAAAATTCTGTTTTGGATCAAAATATTGATTATGCTAATTAACCCTTTCAGCCCCGATAGTGCCAAATGGCACTTATAGATTTTACTCTGTCTAACGCCAGACGATTTTACTCGTCAATGGGGAACCCCTCGGGGCTTAAAGGGTTAAGATCTGTCAAATTCACAAAATTAATGTGCTCATTCAAAACACTTTAAAGGGACACACCCTGTTAAACATTGTTGCGTACAATCAGACATGGTGTGATTCAACAGTGATTTGAAGAATAGAATAAAAGCAACTCAGAAAGTTATGATTCATGACATCACGTTGCATTTATAAATTATGTTAAATGAATCTTTAATAAGCCTGGTTAGCATCAAATTTGTACTCTTTTTGTCATGTTACAATGTAGTTGTTATGATTGTTGTTGTTGTTTTTCGTACATAGTGGGAGAAGTAAAATTGAATCTGGAACAAATGATGGAACAGAAGTCAACAGCTGTAAAGACACTAACAAATGGAATAGCACACCTGTTTAAACAAAACAAGGTAAAAATTTGTATGAAAAGTACGGATATCTTATGATTGAGAATTTATCCTTTTCCATGGGGATGTGGCTGCACTGACTTCAAATCCGGCTCTGACTACTTTTTGGAATTTTCTTTGAATGACCTTCCTCTTTCATTAAAATAGGGAACCCCTTGCTAGCCTCCTGCCCACGCACTTCCTCTACAAACAGAAGTCGATTTGTTATGTTGTACACTGTAGCTCTCAGGTGCTATAGTACGGCACTTATTTATGTTAACAATGGTAATTTATTAATGTTCATACACTGTAGGTTATCATTTGGTGGTCTTTTACCATACTATCAGCTCAATTCAATTGTCAAGAAAGATGCAGTACTGTACACGTAATCTTCTGACTCTCCTTGCTGACCTGAAACTGGTATTTAAGCCCTGACTGAGATTTACCCTTTTTTCAGGTAACAAGAGTGGATGGACATGGTTCAATTTCTGGTCCAAATGAGGTGAGAATTGTTATCATTTTTTCAGTTAACTTTAAAATTTTTGTTGTCCAACAATTTTGACTCTTTGTTCCAAAATGTAAAGTTGTGTAAGTCTGGTTTTTACGTGTGTACTACAGTACTGTACGTGTATGTTACTACAGCTGTGCCTTATTTTAATGCTGTTTTAGGTGGTAGTACACAAGGAAGATGGAAGTACAGAAGTCATTCAGACCAAAAACATCTTAATAGCCACTGGATCTGAAGTTACACCATTCCCTGGAGCTGAGGTACAAAGTGGCATGTGATTAAATCAGCGCTGGATTCTCACCATATTAAGTATATTATTAAAGAGATGTACTTTTTTTTATGGTGACTGGGAGATATGTGCTCCTTTGCAAGAGTCAAACCTACTGGTGATTCAGTACCCTACAGAATACGCACAGAAATCCAGTGGTCGGAGTCTTTAGGATCTAGTATTAGAATTTACGACAGATGTAAAGTACAGGCCACTTTTTACAGGTCACTCATTAAAAAAACTTTACTAAGGGTGTGTTTGTCTTTGAGATGATCTGAAAAAGGATCATAGATCCAAGATCACTTGGATCACAATGCATCAAAGGAAGCAATGAATCTACTCTGGGAAAGGCAGTGCTCGAAATTAGCAGTCGTCCAGTCTCCGGTCGTCCCAGACGACTAAGAAGTTTACTGGGCAACCAGTTTTTGGTAAAATGAAAAGCCTGGTTGCCCAAAGGTAAGATAGCAGACAACCCAGCCAAAAATAGAAAATGAATCACAGTAAGCAGCACCCAACTCACTTGTTGGTTTTCTGTTGTCGATGTCCGATAGCAGTGTGTTAATTTGCCACAGCTGAGCATTTTCCAGTGCATGTTTGGAATATCTGAGGCTTTTACAAGAAATTGTCAGATAGGAAAATGCACGAGACAATATCACAATCCAGACTTCCACAAAAAACCTGACTAGATACTAGAATACCCAGCCACTAAAATGTGGAACTTAAGAACCTGCTCCTACAGTCCCTCAGTCATCTATTGTTCCAATTACAGCTATTTTTATTCTGACTCTGATCCTTCTGATTATACGATTGTTTGTGTCCGAGCAAACACAACCCCTAATAATGAACGCAACCGAGAAGACCACAGTAACACTCAATTATTACTCGTTCTAAGAGAGTTGCACCCAAACAATCACATCGCAAAAGAACATGGTCATTAATACTCAATTGCATGTACATATATTAATCATTCTAAAAGACTATGGGAGTGCGGGAGCACTAGTTTTTCAATCGCTGAATAGCATTTTAGTTCACTAAGGGAGTGCAGGACTGCAGGAGCAACTTACAGTAAACTGCGGGAGCAATAGTTATGACTCGCTGAATTCCACTTACATGTAGTTCATGACTGCGGGAGTGCGGAACCAGCAGATTTATGCTGTGATAAATGGCCAGGTGTTCTAGAATGGCTCCAAAAACCACAGGCACACACTAAAAACTACAGTATGGGATACTCGAGCTCCAATGCCATGTCACTGCATCTCAACACAGCATGCATTTAGTGGCGGGTCTAAAACACAGGTCACATTCCACAGGTCACTCATTGCAGGTCATTGTTTCATATTTTGAAAAGTAACCAAAACCCTCAATTTGGCTAACCCTAGGCCTAAGGTTGGTTTTTAGGCCTAGGGTTAGCCAAATTCAGGGTTTCGGGTTACTTTCAAAAAGGTAAAACAATGACCTGCAATGAGTGACCTGTGGAATGTGACCTTTGCTTTAGACCCACTGTGCATTTAGTTGGAGGAGGTTCCCTAATGGGCAACCAAGCTTTTATCAAGACAACCAAATTTACGGGTTTAGTTGCCGGGCTTTTGAAATGGACAACCCAGAATTTTTTTAAATTCTGTACACTGGAAAGGATTTTTCGGTTCCTTTGAAGTACCATGATCCAAGTGATCTTGGATCAATGATCCTCTTTCGGATCATCCCAAAGAAACGTAGGCTAATGCTAAACTTACAGTTGGTGGCATTAGGCCTCATTAGGCCTAAAAGTGATGTTTACGCTTAAGGTTAGCCAATTTGAAGGTTTTGGGTTGCTTTAGTATAGGTAAAACAATGACCTGTAATGAGTGACATGTGTTTTAAACCTGCTGTAAAATTTATGCATAAACTTGTAAGGGTTGTGGATCATGATAAGCCATTATAAGAACTTTAAAAAAAATTTTGAGAGCGCCGGCCTTCAGAAGTCTTGTGTACTTTATGAGGTACAATATTATTGTAATGACCTGTGAAGCTCACTGTCCCCGTGAAAGCTGGGGTATTTATTAAATAATTTTAGATTTAGGAGAAAGGCATTCTGTTTAGTTAACATTACACCACTTTATGTATTTCATGAGAGTACTACAAGTAATACATGTACTATACAAGAGAATGTCATGGTTTTGATGCCAATCACACTTTTACATGTACTTAGTCAATAGTGGAGACGTTAAGCACCCATGTGAAGTTGACTTTGACTTTGTTTTCTCTTCCTGCAGGTTGATGAAAAAGTAATAATTTCATCTACTGGTGCTCTGTCTCTGAACAGAGTACCAGAGAAAATGATCTTGATTGGTGCTGGTGTGATTGGAGTTGAATTAGTAAGTCTAATTAATATAGATTTTCCTCTTCTCTTTATTTACTATATTTTTGCATGATTACTTCTTACTATGCTATAGTTTGAGGGCCGATCTTTTTTCCAATAATTCTCTTTATCGCATTCAGGATGTAAATGAAAGTGGGTAAAAGAAGGGGTCATTTAAACTTGCTATACAATGTGAGAAAATGAGGTTTCATGTGTAGCTGCATTTTAACCACATCTTTTGGTAAGAAAAGGGTGGAATCAGTGACAGTCTGATCTTGTGTTGAAGAATTTTGTTTTAAGAGCGAAAATTGTTTGTGTCTTACGTACTGGCTGAAGAAATGGAGTTGTCAAATTTAGTAACTCTTGCTTCTTGAAAGCTCTCTAAACTTAAATTGGCAAGTACCGGTAAATCCATCTCTTGAAATATGTAATACAAGGGCAGCTTTAAAGATGTGAATCAATATTGTTAATAATTATTTGACATCATGTTGATGAGTTTTGTGCATTTGCAAGGGTTCAGTGTGGTCCAGACTTGGTTCAGAGGTCACTGGTATCGAGTTCTTGGGTCACATCGGAGGTCTTGGCATCGACATGGAGGTCTCGTGAGTAAAATACACTAATTCTGCTCAGGTGGATGAACCCCATAACAACAACAATAACAACTTTATTTGTACTCTAAAATTGTGCTCAAATTTACAGGGGGGAAAGGTTATTAACAAGAATAGAAGAGAATTCAGGCTTCCCCAAATAATTAGTCAGAAGGGCAAGATAATAACTGTGTTGTTCTATGGCTAAAAACCATATTCTCACAAGACAAGGATTTTAATTAATGGTTGGAGAGCATACTCTGTGTAGGCACTGCACTATCATGCCTACAACTCACCATGATCATTAATTAATAACAATGCAGACTTTTAGTTTCTTTCAGTAGAATTTAAGTCTACCAGTGGGGCAGTGTGTGATTAACAATAACAAAATAATAACTGTTGTGGCTAATTGCCGTCGCAAAGTACAGCAATGACGCAGCTCAACAAGGTCGAACCAAAAGCACACAATGGCGCCTGTGGCAGCCGCTATACGGTCCATGTGTGACCTTGGAGCACAGCTTACAGCCAGCTGGAATCAGGAGGGAAAACCGGAGAACCCGGAGAAAAACCCTCGAAGCAGAGAAGAGAACCAACACAAACTCAACCCACTTGTGGCGTCGGCTCCGGGAATGGAACCTGGGCCACATTGGTGGGAGGCGAGTGCTCTCACCACTGCGCCAACCCCTCCCCAATTATTAAGAAACCCAACTGTAAAGAGACAACCAGTTTAATAGCTATTAATTAAATTTACAAACAAGGGTGATGAAGTTGAACGTGGAACCAACAAAGACAAAACTATTTTGCGGTCAAATTGGAATTGAACTCAGAGCACCCAGTTGCGGATTTAATGCCCTGAACACTGGTCATGCTGCCTAATCTTATGCTTATGTGACTTGTTTAAAAAGCAATGTTTTTTTTTTTTTTCAGGAAAAATTTTCAGAGGATTTTACAGAAACAAGGCCTGAAGTTTAAGCTGAACACCAAAGTTACAAGTAAGTACAGACTTAAAGCATCTTGTGATCTTTAAGGATCTAATTTTTTTTTAAAAGTCATTAAATGTTGAGACAGAGTACATTTAAAAGTGATTCCAAAGAATGGATTTAATCTGAAAGTAAATGAAACTACTGACCAGATCTTATTTTTTACCAAACTTACTTAACTCTTTCAGCCCCGTGGGGTTCCCCATTGACGAGTAAAATCGTCTGGCATTAGACAGAGTAAAATCTGTAAGTGGCACTATTGGGAGTGAAAGGGTTAATTCTTGTTCTTTTAAGGTGCAACCAGAACAGAGGATGGAATCAAAGTGAGGTAAGCATCATTAAATAAAGCACTGCTACAATGTAGTTATAATTGCTTGTTGTAGATATTCTCAGTCTGCTTTAATCTTATTTTCTCTTGAATTGCAGTGTGGAATCAGCAAAGGATGGCTCTAAAAAGGAAGAGGTATAAAAGCGTGCGTTAGATATGAGATGGTGAATAGCCAATGAGGCGCATAGCGCCGAGTTGGCTATAGCCAGTCTCTTATCCAACAAGCGCAAATGGAATACCGGTATTTGTTTTACTAAATTCCTTAAACTCCAAAAGTTTGGAAGTACGAAACACGAGCGAAAAAAGGGAGAAAATCCTAGCGAAATCGATAAAACTTTATGAAGATGCGATGTTGTGTAATACCTTGTGGTCAGACAGACATAGGCTCATCACAAAAACATTTCTTGCCTTTTCGCGTACTTCTAAACGCCACGTTATTGATACAAACTTTCCAGAAATTTTTAAAAATTATTATTCAAAGAGACATTTTGCTTTCTGGTGAAAAAAAATTTGAGTGAACCAATAGGCCACTTGCACTAAGAGGTCACGTGACCAATGCTTCCCTTAAACAGTGAGTTGTAATCTTGCTGTTGCCAAAAATTGACAGAACACATAAAAATTATCTTACACGCGAAATTTGAGAGGAAACGCATTTAAGGGAGATATTTTATGGTACTTTGATTTTCAACAAAGTAGCATGACTTGTCTTGGCCGCCATGTTGGAGGGCATACTCTTGCCCTCCAACATGGCAGCCAAAACTACTTTTTGTTTGTATCTTGTTAAATAATTGATAGTTGAGTTCAGATGTGCCATAAACGTTACCACATCATCTTTTCAACATTTTCCTTGAAGTTCAAGTGCAAAATTTGTGTCAGAAAGCGGTAATTCATAATTTTAAAAAATCAAGTTTTGGTCACGTGACCAGCTACGGACTTTCTCATTTTAAGCAAATGGTGCGGGTTTGAAAAACCAAATCACTATTATTTTGTTTAAGAGATGACCCACTAATAGTGTTTCGAAGGCAAAATCATGTAACTTTCATTTTCATAAAAACGATGTCACATGACCTCTTAGTGCAAGTGGCCTATCAGAGCACGTGAAATGCATTATCTGAGGTTGAGAATTTAATAATTATGAATAGCCCTTGTGCGAGATGACGTCTGACTAGCTGATTTCACCACCAAGCCTCAAATTCGAAAATCAAACTTATAAATTTTATTATAAGTTTAAGCTCTTAACTGGGGTTAATGAGCCCTAATGGAGCACTTTTTTGACCCTCACTTGTCCCTAGTGTACTCTACTCTCCTCACCCTTGCAATCATGGATTGTCCATTAGTCAAAAGCTCATTGTTTAGGTCAAAGTACTTTCACTTTTACAATGTTAAAGCGGTTGCCAAAGCTTCCAGTAATTTTCCACAACATCACACGATTCTCACCTGTTTCACCTTATGTAAACCCCCATACCACATTAGTCAGCCACATTTCAGCTTTGCTCCTCAAGCAAGTACCTTGAGTTGCACTCTTTAAGATCGCATTTTTCCCACCCTCCCACCCAACTGGAAGCTTTGTCTCCTTTAATTGCCATGCAAATTCTTTTATTATACTATTCTCATCTATTTTATTTTAGTTTGGGTATTTTGTCTCATCGTTTGTTATGTACATTACATTATTCCGCATGTTACCACCGTTAACTTAAAAGAAAAATTAGCTAAATTTAGAAAACTCAACACTAGGTGTGTCCTTTTACATTTCTTACTTACTTATTGGTGGCAGGGAAGTGCACCCTGGGCTGCACTTTACCCCACAGTATGTGGGACAGCCCTTCTTGGCAATAGGTCCGGATTGCTTACTCCAAGATGATACAACTCACCATGTGATCTATTCTCCTTCTAGAAGGGCACCCCTCCTCTGGTCCACCCTATGTTACATTCTAACGTAGGATTGCCTCTTGAGACACTGCTTCTCTAGGGGGTCCTCCCTAGGGGGCATAGGCTCTGTCTTCCCTGCCACCCAAATGTTGCCAAAGGATAGTGATTAACATAATAATTATAATTGATTTGAAAATTAAATAGGTAAAAGGAGAATTTGTATTCCTCCTTCTCTAGTTTCACAACCTTGGAAAGGGTGGTGGGAGGAGTAATCATCATTACCCTCAGTTGCCCATGCCCCTCTCCTGGGCATGCGAATATCCCCCGCAGCTTTCCCCCCCTTTTAATGTCAATGACCCTTAGGGACTCATTAAGTTTGAGATGAATCCCAAAGGAACAAACTTGTAAAGGAAACCAAATGATGCGAATGATTTTGTGCAAACGAAGCTTGGTGGTGAATTTTTGAGCATATGACATCATCATGCATAAGGCCTGTTAGACATATGCATTTCTCTGGGGAGAGACTTGATGACCTGTAGTTGATGCTAAATATCTGATTGCAATACACCTTATTCCAAAATGGCCGCCATTTAAATATTCTTTTGTTTTTATTCAAATAAGCCCTTGATGCCTCGTTCTTAAGCTTAAAATTCAAAAGAATATTTTATCTTGAATGAGGCAACAAGGGCCAATTTGTATCCGCATAAATCAGCAGCCATTTTGGAATAAGGTGTATGGCCAGTGGCTGTTGCTTAAGGATGGCAGACAGCTTTTTTGATACTTTGACTTGCATAAAGTGTAGATTAGAATGATTCCCAGGAAGTAAAAAAAATTGAAAAGAGCCTTTAAAAAAAACCAATGCTTGGACAGGACCTGAATCTGTAACCTTTGCAATTTAGTTTAACTGTAATATACATGTAGTACTCAGTCATTTAAGTTAATTATCACAGTCCCGTGTGAGAATATCTATTATTGCTAGGCATATAAGGTTAGTCTTTTTCTTTTCTTGATCTATAGCTTGAAGGAGATGTTTTGTTGGTTTGTGTAGGAAGACGGCCATACACTACAAGATTAGGATTGGAGGTAAGTACCAGGTGCCACAATAGCATCATTTACCTACATGTATTGTTGTATTTTAAGTTGTGCCAACCAGAGGCTTGGCAGAGACTTGGCTGTTGAGACAATGACTTCTTTTGTTCGCTTTGAATATTAAAACAAATTTGACATAGTTGTTTGTAAACAATGAACATCATTGTATTTGGTTAAAATATGTGTTTCATCATTGCTTAATTAGAAGGAATTGAAGGATTCTGGACCAAAACTTAAAAAGGTTCTTTGGTGGTGTGTCTGCAATTTTGCTTCTGTAAAAAGTAGCTGAATTTTTGCATGTGATTGAACAATAGTAAGAGAACACAAATACTCTAGTTTTTTTGGTTCTGCTTTGTTCTCAGTGTACTTAAATCACACATGGAAAAAGCTGTGTTTCTTGTGGTGGCATTTTCTGTTGGCAGCTGTAACTTGATGCAATGTAATTAGTGTATGAAAAAATAATCGTTATTGAAAAATTGTTTAATTGACTGGTTTCTTCTCGGACCTGTTTGGTAAACAAACTCGATAATACAATAGAAAACCTTTGAACTTTTGGGTTGTTTTCTTGCAGAAAGTAGGTATTCCACTTGATCCTCGTGGTAGAGTCATTGTCAATGAAAGATTTCAGACTAATGTCCCCAGGTGAGCTACAGTAGTGGATCAAGTTCTTCAAGTATTGCAAAAACAAGATATCTGGGATTGTAGAGTTCTTTGAGAATTCACGCAGTCCTTTGCATTAGAAGCCATATTTTAAAAAAATCATGTTTTATTTGCTTTAGTATATATGCCATTGGTGACTGCATTCATGGACCCATGCTAGCACACAAAGCTGAAGATGAAGGTACTTTCTGCCAGAACAACTCTTAGTTCTTGATTGTTTTAAAACCTTGATGACTATTTGAGTGGACAACTATTTTTGATGGGCCCCCTAACTCTTTTACCCCCGAGGTGGCTCCCATTGACAAGTAAAATTGTCTGGCATTGGACAGAATAAAGTCTTTAAGTGTCACTCTTTGGAGGGAGAGGAGGAAGGGGGTTTAATTCCCTATGGGAGGGGAGGGAAGGGGAGCAGGGATGGCACAGTGGTGAGATCACTTGTCTTCCACCAATGTGGCCCGGGTTCGATTCCCAGACTCTGCGTCATGTGTGGGTTCAGTTTGTTCGTTCTCTATTCTGCTCCTAGAGGTTTTTCTTTGAGTACTCCAGTTTTCCCCTCTCCTCAAAAATCCATGCTTGACGTGATTTGATTTACATTGATTTTTTGTTTATGTTCAGAGTCCCCAATCAGTGCTCCAGTGCCAAGTGACACTTGAATAAAGTTCATTATTATAATTATAATTATTATAATTATTATAATTATTATTAGTAGTAGTAGTAGTAGTAGTAGTAGTAGTAGTATTAGTAGTATTATTATTATTGTTATTGACATCAAGACAATTGAAGAAGAGATGAAATAGAAATTTTTAAGTAGTATTTTTTTAGTCCAAATAATTGCTTTTTGAGTCATAGAAATGAACATTTTTTAATGCACCACGGGTATAATTTTTTTTAAATGTCGTCTTAGGTTTGGTTAAAATTTTTTATTTTATTGTGAAATATTGTATTAAAGTTGAATGAAAGAACTAATTTATTATTTTTATTTGTTATGTAATTGAAGTATTGAGAGTCTATAGTCTACTCAAGTACTGGTTCGGTCTTACGCTTCCATGAAGAAACCTGACAAATTTACCAAAATACAGTAAAATTCAAAAAAGGAATTCATCCACTGAACGTCGTTTCTGCCTATAGGTATAATCTGTGTGGAAGGGATTGCAGGTGGTGCTGTTCATATTGATTACAACTGTGTACCAAATGTGATCTACACGCATCCCGAAGTTGCTTGGGTTGGAAAAACTGAAGAAATGCTCAAAGAGGAGGTAACGGACCATTAATCATTTCTTCGATCAATCTGCTATGGCAAATGATCCGAGAATTGTGTTAGAACTCCTCAAGTCTTACTGGACTTGAAGAGGAGCGACTACGGATGTACAGAGAGAGGTTTTCGAAAACAACTGGCACAAGACATCTAATCGAGGTTTTTCTTTTGACCTCTTTTTGTTATTGTTGTTGGCTTTTCTAAGGGTGTTGCTTATAAGGTTGGAAAGTTCCCTCTGTCTGCGAACAGTCGTGCACGCACAAATGCTGAAATCGACGGATTGGTCAAAGTTCTGAGTGACAAGGAGACAGACAGGCTTCTGGGCTGCCATATGGTCGCACCGGCTGCTGGGGAGCTTATTAATGAGGCTGCGCTCGCAATGGAGTATGGAGCATCTAGTGAGGACATCGCACGAGTTTGCCACGCTCACCCGGTAAGTTTCTGACTTATCCTTTTTTCCATTGGAAGCTGTGGTTCTTTCGGGTGGCGTTTAGAATAACGATTCCATTTGCGCAGTCACACTGAATGGAAGCCCGTTGTTGTAACCTAGGCAACCACTGACGTTGGGCCAAAGAGCTGGCAGTCCATGTTCCAAGGACTTCCTTGTTCAGAATCATCCAGTTGTGGTCGTCTTTCGTGCTGACCAAAGGGGTCGCAGTTTTACGGAACGAGAGTGAATGATCTGTTACGATTAGAGCCTAACGAAAGATTCACACCTGCGACCTTCGTAACACCGACCACACCCATTGTATGCTCTACCCTTTCAGTTACAATATCTCGTGAAGGGCACTTATTAAGGTTCTTAGACAAAATGTACCACTGGTCTGGGGGCTCGACAATGTCATGCGCCAAAAAATGTGGAAAGTGTATTAATGCAACTATTGATGGTAGATAGTGAAGTACACCTTTTAGAAAATGTGATATAATAAGCTGGTTACTAGGCCAAGCATTCAGAGCATTATCGAACCCGCAGACCAGTGGTACACTTCGTCTAGAAGAACTAAGATAAGCTACCTGTTTCCCCCTTGACAAGTACTCGCAGCTCGGTGGGTTTGTCTGGTGCTATGGGTTGAAGTTATTCCTGAGACTTTTTTGGTCGTCCTTTCGCCTATCCCAAGCAACCATCTCATTGTCTTGTTTCTCTTTCGTTGCAGACGGTTTCGGAAGCGCTCAGAGAAGCAAACATCGCTGCTTATGCAGGGAAAGCGATCAATTTTTAGAGTCGAAAAAACTCTTTGAGGAACGTCACATATTAATCTGGTTACTCGAACTAACTCAGATGCTGGCCAACCAGTCAAGATGTTGTACAGTGTTTTTTTATGGCAAGGCTTCCTGTGCTTCACAGAAGACACGTCTTAACAGGAGTTAAATTTTGAAATATATAAAATTCCTTGCAGGAATTGAAATTTTTATTGTGGCGAATAAAGTGGAAGTGTTTGTCCCGAGAGTGTGACTGAATCTCCTCTGTTCATTGACATATAAAAATGCCCTGTACCGTGGCTTTAAAGTCTGAGCATCTTGGCAATTGATTTATTTCGACCGCTAACCACGACCACTGGCTTTTCATAATGCCGCGATGAAGCTTGTATTGATCGTCTTCCTTCGGCCAAGATTTTAGGCTGGGTTTCACCAGCAATGCAAACACAGAAGTCGCGTCTCGATCATTGGTACCTTTCGTTGGAAGACGGTAACTTCGGCCGGATCAACAAATACCTTTCCTGTTAATCAGCACCGTGTGACGTTAAAGAACGCACACACTGTTCGTGTTGTGCTCTGTCCTACTTTCACATACCTGTGCGGGATGGGTGGGTGGGTGAGATCAAATGTGACCTGATAGCGGCTGCCAGAGGCGCCATTCCATGCTGACGTCCAATCTCACCCTGAAGAAAAAATTGTAAACGGCCATGAAACTTTGTGATACGTGCGGTATATAAATCCTTAACCATATAGATACGTGTCTACGTATCTGGGTTGTGCTAATGCTTACGGGACATGTATATGTACCACACTACTCAGGCGCATGCAAAACATCCATTGATCGCAACACGCCACCCTCGAACGTATACATGGTGACATCTCACCCCTCTCGCATAGGCTCGCCAGGCGGAGACTTCGATTTGCTTGCCATCGCCATCGGGCAACTGGGGAGTTGGTCCTGTCAAGGGATTCGGGTATAGAGAGCCTTCACGGGGAAGATCTGGCGACTGCTATGGAGGATAGTATGTTATGGCAGAGAGTGGTTAAGTGTGTCCCAACCCCTAGGGCCGATAGATGACGATGAATGCTAACGTTATACGTCATTAGTGAAAAACAGATCTGCGTTTACTCGGGGTGCAATGTTATCATCGCTTACTGTACTCGAAAATCTCGGTTTGCAAGTACTCTAGGAAAAATATGTCGTTCTCCTTTGGAAAGGGAACCTTTGAACAGTTTGTATTTCTGATCGATCGTGCGAGCGGTACTCAAAACTTACACTGAAATTGCAATGTCAATGCTTTCCAGAGAGAAGTTATTAGCTTGCTCGCAAGCTCCCAAAGCGAGGACCACCTCGCTATGAAGGGCTTGCTTGCAGGGTAAGAAAATGGCACCAGATTTTGCAGCACAAGCCTCTCTCGTTGATACGCAGCAGTCAAAAAGATTCTCGGGATTGGTTCAAAGAACAAATAAACAAATGACCACCACTGGCTTCTCTGTCTGTCTTTCGTAAATAATCTTATGTCGATTTCAGGCTATTTCACCGAGAAGAGAATTCCTCAAAAGAAACTCGAATCGGCTTAAAAACCGCACTTGATCAAGATAATAATTGACTCGTAAATTTAAATACTCTTGAACCTGTAATGACATAAGGGTTAGCAAGCAGAGTGGAGGTTGTCGGGGCGGAGTTTGGGTCGACACCTCAAGCCCAGTCTCCCCTCTTTCCCCATGACTCGTGACAAAAAATCACTGTTGAGAGGGTTGAGAGGAATACGATCCTCAACAAAATGGCTGAACAGGAGCTAACTGTTGTCGAACCGCCAAAGAAGCAAACTAGAAGTACCTCTGGTGTGAAAAACTTTCTTGCCGGTGGTTTTGGCGGAATATGTTGCGTGGTGTCAGGCCATCCACTGGATACAATAAAGGTAAGCTTACCCTTGAGCAGAATATGAGAAAGGTTTTAGTGACCGGTGTTTTGTCTGAAGGAAGTTTGCCGGCCACCTGTTAAAACAACTTTATCATTAATTTGGTCTCTCATGTATCAGTCTAGGTAATTAAATAACTTGCGTAAAAGATGTTTGCCAGGATAGATCAAGTTGAAGGTACAAAGTCCATTTCACAGTCGACTTGATGAGACGTTTCAATAGCTAAGTTATCTCCTTAATTAAAGTTAATTTGTTGCATAATCGCGAATTTTAATTTTTCGGTATTGGAGTTAAGCTTTATCCGGTAGGGAAAATAAACATCATCCTATTCTACAAAATCAGTGAAAGTCAGAAGTTTGCATTTTAATTAGCCGTCCCAGACACCAAGAAGACCATTACAGGTGTACCGGTATTTGTGCTGTCAACTGAAGTAACAATCGCTCCTAGTAAGTGCAAAGGGAAAAGTGTCTGATATTGTCTCTTTCGTTTTGCTTCTATTTTTACAGCTTTCTTTTTTTTACGGCTTTCTTTCTTTTTTTTTTCTTTTTTTTTTTTTTTTGTTTTCTTTCTCTTTGAGAAAAAGCTCTGCCAGCAATAAAATAAACTGATTCCTCTCCCTGATGAGTGTTGCTTTATTACTGTAGAAATGACTACTCGTGTAAGGCACAGAGTTCGTAGTGTTCTGGTCTGTCCTTGTAAATGGCACACTGTATTGGAGCTCTGCTCTGTTCTGTAACTCACAACCTGGATTGTGAAAGTTAAATTCACTATGACGCTTATTTTTTCCCAGTTTTTTAACTTTTGGTTGAACCATTCACACCTCAAATGCCAGATGCCCCTGTTGACAAGTAAAAAGGTCTGGCATTAGACAGAGTAAAATCTACATGTATTTAGTGTCATTCTCAGAGGTCAAGGGGTTAAATATCTATAGTGTCTGGAGTGACTGGTACTTCAAAAATTTTACCGTCATAATGTATCGATCCACCCATTTTAGTGAGCCTTTGATTAATTGGCCGAGGCCATTTGGGTCCTGGTAACTAATGACATCAAAGAAGTCAAGAATGTAATTCCATTCTGAATCGTAAGAACATTCATTAGCAACCAAAAGACAGTAACTATCATCCTACATTTCTTTAAAGACTTAACAAAGAGCTCTAGATTTTCATCAAGACTTCTTACATTTTTGCTCATTTCTTTCTGAAGAGATGCCAGCAAGTTACTTCTTTGACGTCAATAATTACCAGGACCCAACTGGGTCAGCCAAAATTTATTGTATATACATGTACTGTAAATCAAAGCCCTGCTAAAATGTATGGATATACTCTAAGGAGAAAAATGTTTTGAATTACTACACTCCAGACACTATAGATATTTAAACGAAAAGTTTAAAAACCTGCAAAAAATGAGCGTTCAGGTATAGGGACTTTAACCCATTGACTCCCAGGGGTTCCCCATTGATGAGTAAGATCATCTGGTGTTAGAGTAAAATACTAAGTCTGGCCGGTTCAGACCAGCTTGGAAATGGAAGGGTTAAACTAAAACAAATGAGTTTGTGATTGACTAAATGGTACCCCAGGGGTTTCAAATGAATAAAATTCGAGGTTGGCGGCTGGCTTGAGTAAAGTAACGGACTGTATCAAGAAGGAGCCTAACAGCCCCTTTCTCTGGGGGTGTCTGACTTTTCACACTATTTTACACAGAATTCTCCCAAACACCACATTTCAAGTGCAAAATTGATAATAATGTTTTGACGACTTCGTGTTGTCCAAATGAGTTTAAATCTTATGTTTGAAAGAACCTCCTGCCTTTAATTTAATTATTTTTTTTATTTGAGGAAGGGGGGGGGAGTAGATGTAGCCAACACCTTTCATTGGCTGTCGGTTCTAATAGGGATCTTAATCAATGACAACCAGAACGGCATCAAGAACATCATCTCAAAACATTAAATTCCCGTTATTGCAATCACTTCAAGACGATTCCAAGCTTTTTAACATGACAATGGTGTAGCAGTCCCTCAAGAATGAAACCGATGTGAATCACACTTAATTTAGGGGAGAAAATGAAAATTTATCTCCAAGTGCACATGTCCTCCATAAAACCTCAAATTTTGCCATTTCACATTGTTGTTTTGCTGATGACTGCAAAGAAATGGACAAAAATGAAAAGCACATGTGTAGAGCATGCAAAGCTATTGTTTTTGCCCACTAAATGACATGCCATTGTCATTGCTTTAAAAGCTCCCCAATAATAAGAACTGACAGCTGACGAAACTGTATCCTGGATGCGAGAGGTTCTTTCTTAGGGAGACGGAATAGTGCATCGTGAAGCAGCAAGAAAAGCTTTTTCTTGCCACTTTGCAACTCACTATTCCGTGGCTCTAAGAGAGAAAAAACCTCTGGGGTCCAGGGTAATGAAACCACTGGTACCCAGATGCAGTTTATCCAATCTACACCACATAGGAAATCACTAATCATGGAGAACTGACATGTCAGGAGGTAGTAATAGCATCAAAGATTCATGATACTCATTTTGGAGCAGAGGTTTTGCTCACAAGGAAAATAGCAGTATAGTGGAAAGGTTCATTTGTTTATCAAACTTTTCATTTTGATCATGTTTCTGTGTTCCTTCAGATCTCAGATCAACTTTTGGTGGCTTATATTCCAAGGATATGCCCACCAAATGGTGCTTGGGAAACTACCACATTAATTTTGGTCTACATACATTTTGCATACATTGAGTATTTTTTCAATGCCAACAGCATTAAAGTGATATGAGGTGGGGTTTACATTAAACTGTTTTTATCTGAGAAGACCACATTGTTTTTCTATGTTTCAGTCAATGCAAGGCATAACATTCTTATCAGTTGTTTTCTAGCTCATTAGTTCTGGTCTGTTCGTGGCAGGTTCGCCTTCAAACAATGCCAGCCCCTGAGCCTGGGCAGAAGCCAATGTTTACTGGAACTCTTGATTGTGCCATGAAAACTATTAGAAAAGAGGTGAGATTTCTGATGAGCACAATGTGTAATAGTATTAAACTGGACGTAGAACCCCTGTAAACACCCTCACTAGCAAGCATGACACATGCATTGGTGCACATGCATTGGTTTTTGCTGATCAACAATCTGTTGGCTGACTAGATTTTCACAGATCCATTCAGGCTTGTTACTATAGCTAACTTAAGTTTGGAAAATTAGTACTTTGTAGTGTCAGATAATATTCGGTGAGACTTGTGCAACATCTCTGGGATTAATTCATCTCTGGGATTGTTTCATTCCTCACGGGAACATTAGAACCCACAAATGACCAGCTCCCAACGTCAGTGGCTTCATAGCTCAGTTGGTTAGAGCATCGCACCGGTATCGCGAGGTCACAGGTTCAAAACTCCGTTGAAGTCCTGAACTTTTCAGGCTTCTTTACGCAATTACAAAATTGCGTTTAACAGTTACTGCGAGGATCATAGCTTCACTTGATTTCATATCTGCAGTTCATATATGATCCATTTCATATATCATTTCATCGTTGATCTCTGGGATACATGTAGTTATCTTCCATCTACATCAGATGTTGGATTTGGTAAAGCTACAATGATAATTTAGCTAGATGTGCTGTAATTGCAAACTTGTACATTTTGTTAGAAGGGTTATTCATCGTTTTGCTTCATGTTGATGAAAGTGTGTCTTGGAAACCATACATATGTAAAATAGTCAGCAAAATCTCAAGATCCTTACTACTTAAATTCGTAGGTCAGGTTTGTTCCTTTTTAAATTGTGTCTATGTACTTCTGGATGGTCCATTGAGTGTATGGCACAAAGTAGCTGTTGCCACCTCACAACTACCAACGAGCTCAACAATCATATAATTACAGAGAAACATGCAGCAGCAGCAGCAAGCAACACTTTCGTCCCTTCCCCCCACTGGCCACCCTTCTGGACTCTCCTTCTTGGTAGGCGTTGGCAGGGGAGAGCAACCACTGTAGTCATGCTCAGTGAGAATCAGATCAGTTATCTCTTTTGTCAGAACCATGGACTGATAACAGGGGATGAGGTTTGACTGGCCACAACAAGTGACCCAAGTACCAAGCTATCCCCAGCTCAGTGTGTCTGGCCAACACACTTTACAACCCACCTGGCGTCATACTACCCCCGGGCTTGAGACAGCCGCTAGTTCCTCTATCCTGCCCAGCATTGCCCGTTGAGGCAATGCTGTGAGCCCTGCAACCTCCACTGCCTCCAAGAAACTACCATTACCCTTAGCCATACAGAGGCTATAAATTGTAACAACCAAGGAATTCCAAAGAATTCTGAACTACTGACACTTGTTTTGATTACTAGACGTACTGTTATACTAGGTTTTGTTGCTTTTTGCCATGATTTTATTGGTCTTTACTGTTATGGGGAGGAATATTGGATATTTTTTTACCGGTATATTGAAAACCTGTTCTGATTCACTGTGCTTAGTAATGTAAACATTTTATGTATTATAGTTAATAAATGATTGTCTAAATGACAGAGTTCACCATTTCCCATGAAAATACAATTTTTGTTATTTCAGGGATTTGTGGGCCTGTATAAAGGAATGGCAGCTCCTGTAGTTGGTGTTGCACCAATATTTGCAATCTGTTTCTGGGGATTCAACATGGGCAAAAAACTGCAACTCAAAAATCCATCTGATGATCCAACGTAAGAGCCAATGTTATAATTACCTAAGGTCAACGATGATTACAAGCTGTTTGTTGGTAGTGAGCTACAACAAGTTGCAAAATTGTTGACACTTTCATTAAAAAACACCTTTTCTAGCTTCCAATACCCGCCGTATCTAGAATTTTTAAACCTCTCCCACTTCCCTTCCCCTCTCCCCCTTTCAATGTTGACTTTTTAAGTTTGCAACAATTACTTTGTCTTGCTAGCAACACTGATAAGGGGAGGAGGGGGGCTGCAGTGTTAGAGATAATAGGGAAATTAATAACACCCCAAGAAGGAGAAGTGTCTCCACTATTTTTGCAACTTGTTGTAGCAAGATTTTAATCTAAGCAGAATGCTGGTTGTCAGTTACTTAAACCTTGTTGGATGATTTTTGTAGGGAAATTGTGCACTGTATGACAACAGAACATTTTGTAATATTATGACTCATTTTATCATGCTTAAGACATGATCATTTCTGTTTCTTTGTTCCATTTCATTATGATTGTCAATCCTTTGTAGTAAGGTAAGTGGGAGAAGAATGATCAAGTTGTAGCATGGAAAGGATAGTGATTTAGTGAGGAATATCGAACAAGCAGACTGATCTTTGTGTTATTCCCAACTTTTTAACTGTCAAACGACTCTTTGAACGAGCCTGAAAACAAGTGATTCAGTACTAGTTATTTTACTTGTTTGATTCCTGCTGGAGCACTTGTTTATTCAAGTTTGTTGTTTGCTTTTGTTGTATGCTGCATTATTACAGACAAGTTCATCTCTTCATGATCTGAGTTAGGATTAGTTTTATGCACATCAAGTTGCTTTCATCTCTCCTGTATGTCATATTCTTATTCCCAGGGCTGTATAAAGTTATCTTTTTTTTTTTCAGTCATTTTGATTCCTTGAAAACAAATTGGTACCTTTTATTTTAACAGCTACTTACAGATATTGACGTCAGGGTTTTTTGCTGGAGTTTGCACAACAGTAATTATGGCTCCTGGAGAAAGAATAAAGTGCATTTTGCAGGTACAGTGTAAAATAATCAAGATTAGTAATTTCAGCAAGTTTTGCTCATAACTAATCAGTATAAAGTTCTCTGTGGAGTACTTGCTTTTCATTTCCTTTGTGTTTTCCAGTCACTGTGATCAATTTTGGTCATTTGATAATTGAAAAGTTAGGATTGTCAGGATAGAAGATCCTGACCTCTGCCTGTGCATAACCAACCAGATCATCAATCTCACTTGGAGAAAATTAACATAGTTTATTATTTTTAAGATCCAACAAGCATCTGGTGCTGAGAAAAAATATGCTGGCCCAGCAGATGTTGTGAAAAAGCTTTACAAAGAAAATGGAATTCGTGGAGTGTACAAAGGAACATGTGCTACCTTACTGAGAGGCAAGTACTGTATTAATCAAGTGTGCTTATTTCGCACAGATGTAAATTGGAGCTGACCAGTTTTTTTGCCTCCTCTGTGGAAATGTTTTTAACAGATGTTCCTGCCAGTGGAATGTACTTTGTGTCTTATGAATTTCTTCTCAATGCTCTTACTCCTGCTGGAAAAACGTAAGTACATGTTAAACCTGCATATACGGTGTTGCAAAGGTTGGTAATGACTCTTTTTTTCTTTTCTTGTGTAGCATTCATTTAATGGTCATTCATTTAACCCATTGACTCCTGAGGGTTTCCCATCTTCGAGTAGAATTGTCTGGCGTTAGACGGAGTAAAATACTAAGTATGGCCGGTTTAGGGGTGAAAGGTTTAGGAATAAGAATGTCATTAAAATAATGATATTAACCCATGGACTCCAGGGGGTAAGACTTAACAGACTTGACTTTGTCTAACGCCAGACAATTTACTTGTCAACATGGGGCATCCTAGGGCATTTGAGGTGTTAGTGGGTCCCCTCCACTAAGTTGCATTTGTAGTACTGTAGTAATAATTCTGGTAGAAGGAAAGTTTGCCAGACGAATTTAATAGCTTTAAAAACTGCATTTTACATGTAGTTGAATTTAAGTTAAATCCTTCATCTAAAACAAGGCACACTAATAATTATTAATGAAAAAGATATTGCATTTTACCATCCGATTTTCCTTTCTATGCAGTCTAAATATTTTTCTTTACTTTGTTTAATTTGGTTGGCAGACGAAGAGATGTTGGACCTTTGAGTATTCTTTGTGCTGGAGGTAATTATTGATTCCTTGTTAATTTAACCCTTTGACGTCCAAACCGGCCTAAACCGGCCAGAAACCAGAGTATTTTACTCTGTCTAACGCCAGACGATTTTACTCATCAATGGGGAACCCCAGGGAGTCAATGGGTTAAACTTTCGTTCTTGAACAGTCATATGGCAGTTCACATGCTAGCCAACATGTATGTGGCATTTGGTTACTAGGGAGCTTAAGCACGCGCGTTTTTGAGACGCAGACGGCAACCAGAAGAGAACATTTTGCATGCCAGGGCAGTGGTGTCTCCTAGATTTTTACACTAATCATTTCTAATGGAGAAAAGATACTTAGCAATGTAAATGTGGTTGTGTAAAGACAAGTTAAAAGAGAAAACAGCTCACTTCCGGTTTGCCGTCCGCGCCTCAAAAATGCGTGTGCTTAAACTCCCTACTATTTTGGTTGTTGCCCAACGTTTCAATTGGAAATATGTCTGTCAAACAGGCTAAGTACTTGCAAGGCTTGCCAACTTACAGCTTAAAGTTGTTCCTGTTTGATTGTAGGTGTAGCGGGTATGATGAACTGGTCTGTTGCCATAGCACCTGATGTTCTGAAGTCACGCTTGCAAACTGGTACTTTTGAATTCTTTGATCTTTGCATCTCGGTAGTTTAAGATAAAATTATTTCAAACAATTTTTGGTGTTTTTTTTAAGAAGCAATTTGGAAGTTAAAAATTTTTACTTCGCTATTTTTGCATCATTGAAGGGGGTATAGTTTATTGGAATGCACTTTTGCCCCAGGAAGTAGGATTCAGCTTGCACGATAATGATGACAACAAAGTGAAACTTCCTCGTTCTTTGTGTTCTCTGTGTGGGAGGTTTTATGAAACAATAATGCTTCATTTCTTTGGCTCTGTGTTTATTGAAGTGCATTTGGAAATCTATCAATTTTTGCGAGAAAATTCATATGCAGTGTTACTACAAAACAATAATATTGCTTTCTGTATTTTGGCAGCGCATGTATTAGTATTTGTTTGATCATTGAACATTTGAGTGACAAAAAGGCCAGTGTAACTAAGAGAAGTACAATCGTCTGGCTGAATGTAGTCCTACACTCACCTGGACGATCGTAACTTAAATGTAAATTTGTTATGTTATGACTCCTAGATTCAAACCATTTACAAAAAGGCCAATGTTTATATAGGGAATAGGCTTTCCAGTGTAGTAGTCGATGTGTCATTCATGGCCCTGCGGCATAGAGCGGTTTTCAGATGAGTGTCGTAAAACCAAACCCAAAGTAATTACTTTGGCCAATTAAAAAGGACGGAGACAATCCACTAAACCAATCAAACCTCGAAGTAATTACACGTAGCCGACACAAAGCGCGGGAAAATGTGCACGCGCGAGCCACGATTGGTTTTGGTTTCACTTCTGACTGGTTGAAAAAGAGGCGCGAGAACTTTAAACCAATCTCTGAGTGAACTAATGCAAAACCAAAGTAATTCACTAATCACTTCCGACACACAATTGAAAACCGCTCTATATACATTTCTTTCTTGTTGATTTTTGTTGCTTTGGTCTCCTCTTTGAAAAAAAAAATGCTTATACAAAGTATTAATTATATGTATCATTTCTAATCTGTAGCTCCTGAAGGTTCTTATCCTAATGGAGTCCGAGATGTGTTCAAACATATGGTAAGCTTTATTGGCGAACAACCTAGGGTCTTTCTGCCTTTTTTTTTCTTTGTTGACGTCCAGATATAGAGGGTGATTATGACCGTGATCAAACAATAATTATTAAGCTGTAAAGTTTTGAACTAAAATCCGTCGAGTTTCGTCAAAACGGAGGCTATCTCATAGGCGTGTATTTTCTGGGATGTTTGCAAGTGTGTTGGGTTAGGGTAATATTTCATTGGCCGTAGTAATGCGATGAAGCACGAAAGTAAAACGGGAAAAAGAGAAGTGGGATCACTCTCGGAAAAAACGTGGCGCGTTTTGTGAGGAAAGCGGTCAGCCAGACTACACAAATCTTTCTTACTCTTTTCAATGTGAAGAAAAATTTGTGCGATAAACTGAAGTCAACGGTGCTCCTCGACTTGTTTGATGATTCTCGTTCAATTGTTCTCTCTTTAGATGCGTGAAGAGGGCGCAGGTGCTTTGTTTAAAGGCTTGACGCCAGTCATGCTTAGAGCTTTCCCAGCAAATGCGGTAAGTTTTCGGTTGGTTAAATTTAGCCGCTTGAAAGCAGGGAGTTCACCAGACGCGGAACACGCTCTTACATCAGCGCTTGGAAATCAAGACACAGTAAACACTCCGGCACATATAAGAAAGTAGATTTTTCCAAGTTAGGTTAAATTGGTACAGTAGTTTTAGGCTATCTAGGTTCTTAAATTGGTTCTTCTTTCCACAAAAGATACCTCTACTCTATGGTATGACTGATTTAATCTGGTGAGGACACTGATACATTTTTACTTCATAACCATGAAAAATACGTTTTGAACAAGATCTGTGCAGTCTTAAAAGTGCAATTTTTTCCAGTCGCCTGGTTCTTATGTAAAGGGGCTCTAAAATCAAATATTTGGTTAAAAGGTTCTTTAAATTCTGGGTTCTTATATGCGGGTGTTTACTGTATTGGAGAGATTTAGCGTCGCGTTTCCGTGAACGTGAACGTGAACGTCAAACGTGGAGCGGCAGGTTGCTACTTGTCAGGAAAGCAAGAAACTTCTCTTCTCCAACTTCTCTCTCTCTCCCTTGAGAAAGAGCTCGACATCTGTAGCTATAACGGACAAAAAATGAGACACAAATCAAACTAGTTTTTTCCTGTTTTGGACAAAGCGCAAATTTCATCCTGCCGTTTGCCGTAAGCGCGATGAGAAATTCCTCTATTAAGATGACCTTGTGTTTTTAGCAGTTATCACTAGCAGTAACTGAATTCTTCGTTTTTCTTCACAGGCCTGCTTCCTCGGATTTGAATTAGCCATGAAATTCTTCGACTGGGTCGCACCAAACTGGTGACCTGGATTTAAAATGAGGCGTTGGAACACCTCTCTTATTGTTTACTCCGGAATCATGTGCTGCCGACAGTTGGAGGGCAAAACATGACATTTCTCTCCAACCAAATTTTACTTTACACAGTAAAACGTTTTCGCAAATCATTTATTTCACAAAAAAGGGCCAATGAAAGGATATCTCCTTTAGGAACAAATTGATCTACCTGGTAAATTATAAAACACGACAAGTTTTCCGCCATTGTAATGTGCAAGTTTCACTTTTCTTAGGAAGTATTTATTCCTTTGTGATTGGCTAATAATTTTTTCACCAAGTTTCTGTTCCCTCAAACAATTATAGAAGGACTTTAGAGACTTGAGAGACAAATCTGCTTCATATTAGTCATTCAACCCATGACGTTTAAAGAGAATTATCTAATGGGAAATAAAAGTGAGTACTGGATGTACGGAGCTGGATCCCACGACTGATTATTTGTTGTTTAACAGGTGGTTTTTACGTTACGCATCACCGCTTTATCAGATGATGCTGGAAAAAGGTCTCTCGTTTCCTTCGAATGAATGAAGGGGGTAGTTTCTAAAGAAACTGTGGTGCTGCGTCGGTGGGGAAGTAGTATACAAAAATTTGGTTTTATCAACGGAGTTGATAATGTAAATTGGCCACCTTAGCTTTTACCATCTCTGTACGGTGGCCAATTTACATTATCAACTCCGTTGATAAAACCAAATTTTTGTACTCTCATTACCTTCGTTTGTTAGTCCACTAGCATTTGTACATTACACCGTAATGTACAGTGATTTTTATCTCTTTCGCTGGTGATATGTTGCGAACCGCTTAACGTTACGTCTGGCCGCCATAGTTACGCCGTAGTTACGTTCATAGTTACGCCATAGTTACGTTTGGACGTCACAAACAGTAGATATCTCTCATTAGCTCGTTTTGTTCGTACACCAGCATTTTGGTACGTTACCTCATTGTTACGTGTCTTTAAAGCTTGGTGCTGGAACCTTCAGTATTTGTTAATTTCAGAGTAATGGTTAATGAGGCTTGACATAGTCCACGTTGCCCTCTTGTCCTTCATAATCTCAGTGTATCGCAATATTTATGACTCCTTAATTAAATTTGGTGGATTTTCTGCGCAGCAAAATGCAAGTCGCAATTTGATTCGATTAAGTCAAACTCTCCAGTGAGCAGCTAGTATTATCTTGTTCTTGTGAGTAAAATTTTTCATTAACTGGTTTTTGTTTACCGCGTACAATATTCTCTTGAAATCGTTCTCTATATAATTTCTGTTGTTGCTTACTTCTCTCAATCACATTTACTAACGCATCGTACGCAAAGTCAAACGGACAATGTTGTATTTCTTGTTTATCGAGGATGGTCGAAATGTTGTCCATAGCGTGAGATATAAGGCCCTTGGAGACGATGGGTGGTAAAGAATGTACCTCACTGCTCTTATACTCCGTATTGTTGCCAGGAGATGACAAGCTGGTTGCTTCAAATAACTTCCTCCCTTTTGGTTTTCTAATCTTCGTTGTTTCGCTGTCATCCTTTGAGGTATTTTTGCCAATCCCTCGCACATCAAGCTCAATTTTAGCTCTTTGGCATTTTCCTTTTTCGTCTGTCCCTTCATAGAGGTGTATCTTTGGTAGAAAGAAGGGGGAACGTTTCGCCTTGTTCTTGTGTATGTTTTGAGCTTGTCGTCTCTTTATCGTTGTTTGATCTTGATATGACACGTTGTAAATGCTTAGTCTTTCCATAAATGGTCACCGATGGTACGCAAAACATTTAGTTCGTAAGTCTTATCCGACCTTGCGAAGTGTGCTAACCAAAACTCTTCTTGGAACCAGACCAACTTTACTTCACAAACGTTTGAACTGATTAAACACTTGGCCGGCGTAATGACATTGACACAAAGATTAACGATATCGTGCATGACATCCACTGATAAAACATTCATTAACTGGACTAAATTTGACTTGTTTAACTGTGACGATACATAGAACGAAGTTATTATGAGTTTAAACTAAGAATACTCAACATCTCAGGGCTTATTAAACAGCCTTAACTTCGCCTGGGCATCTCTCTCTTCGGTGCTTCAAAGAATAATCGTTATGATAGTGTTTATACTTTGTAATCCATCACAAAAGAAAAGGTAAATAAACTACTCCTAAAGAGAGTGGTTTTCAATTCATTAACCAATGTAATTATTCAGACCCGTCGACTTTTCCCGGCAAACCCTCGCAATCAACCAATCCGAATCCGAAGAAATCCCTTTTTGTCGCGATTGATATTTATTTGGCTTTCTATTGGCTGATAACGTTGCGCGAGATTTTTACGGCCGGTACACACGAGGGAGCTTGCTCCTAAAACACGCTTCCGAAACACGCTCCCGGGTAAGTACCCCAACCAGTACACACGAAGGACACGACGAGGGAGATGAATGATGAAGCAACTCGATTGGGGCATGGGAACTGTTGTGGATGAAAAAATAAGCCAATTTGATCGGCCAGCTGGAGACACGTCATGTCATGGCAAGCAAATTTCAGTACACACCAGGGAGCTTGCTCCTGAAACAGACTCGTGCAACAGATTTGCCCCTGGAGCTTGCTCCCTCATATCAAACCAGTTTGATATGAGGGAGCAAAACTCGGGAGCAAAAGTTTTGTTGCGCAACATATTTCTTCGCTAGAAAAGTTGGTGCAGACGAGGGAGCTTTGCTCCGGTAGCGTGTTGCAGGAGCGTGCTGCGGGAGCAAGCTCCCTCGTGTGTACCGACCTTTAAGCTAATCATTATACCCGGAGCGTTTGCGTGTTGCTCGACGCGTGGTTGAAAGCCACTAACAGCAAGCAATTTTCGCTATAAATTATCAATTTTACGACTCGCCATTTAAGCACCCGTTGAAAGCGTCCACTGATATTGTGTCTGACATATTTTTCTTTGAAAGTTTTAAAACTAAAAGAACAATAGGCAATTGCGTGGTCGAACTAACTGCATTGATAGGAAAAATCTTCAGGACGTCATAAACGATGAGCTACGAGTTGGAGATGATATGCCCCACTGGTGTTCTTTGGGTCCAACTCGTTTACTCCCGCTGGCTGGATATCAGAATTTGTTCGCAGTTGGTCGGAATTCAACATCAAGAGTACTTGGCAAATAAGCATCACAGAATTGATTCGTGCCACTTCAGAATTTTCACAATATTATTTTCTTCCAGATTATTTAAAGGAAATGTTATATAAACTCTGACTTACATCGTTGTTAAGCGCACTTTTAATGCAAACAAAGAACTTTACGTTTACATATTTTCAGCGTTACGAAAAAGAGCATTGTCTTTCCGAATCTTTTAAAGTGGCTACTATGACCAAAATATCAATTTTTTTTCTTTTGGATTTCAAAACGATGTTAGCTTAACAGTAAGTGACCCAAGTTTTAACCCTTGATTTATAAAAAAGACCTGTTTATTTTAACTGTAATTTTCCTACTTGATGGCCTGCCATTAGTAACTTTAAAATCTTGAGAGAGCTGGATCGAGGAGAAAATGACGTCAAAGAATCAATAGTTTTCGAATGCAATGCGTGTGAACTCGGCTGAATTAATAAGCAGCACGGGAGTTCGGGTTTTCAGAGTTTTAAACTCGTTTTTTGCATGTATAATAAGCTGCGTTTTTTTAAGGTAGTGAGCAATGAGGTCACCTTCCCTAGATCCAACCCTCTGAAGTCGAATCGGTCAGTTTGGCCCGGAACGTGAGTAATGGCGGACCATGAAATCCCAGCAGAACTCACACTTAAAGTAAACAGCCTTTGCATAAAAATCAAAGCTCAAAATTTTGCCAGTCAAGTGTTAAGCAATCACACTTTCAAAATCTGAAGAAAAAAAGGGAAGTAATTTTTTGATCACGGTAGCACTTTAAGAAAATTTCGATCTCCCATTTACTAACACTGGTAAAAACGGCATTTTCTTCCGCGAGTAATCCCGTTCAAATGATTTGTTATGAAAGCGTACTTTTCGTTTATGACCGTGAGAATCTCTTCTCTTTGAACGTCTCTTAGCAAACGTAAGTGTCCTGTTTTCATTTTTACCTATCCTGGGTAGCTTGTTTTCTTTTCTTTGGTGTGTCATGGTGTCACAGTGGAATCCACTTTTGACCGACTTAGTCGGCACCACGGAACTCTTTTCCTTAATTTTGGGTAGTATGAGCTTAGTTTGAAATGAGGGTCTCTCTTTCTCGAGTATCAACGTTTTGATTACGTAGCAGTTTGGTAATTCACTATCCTCAGCTTTCACTCTTCTATCAAGGTCCTCCGATTCAGTGTGTGAGTTCAAAGTTTGATTGCATTCCGTCACTTCGCTGTTGCTTGATTTCAAAATCCCTTTTATTTTTTGTCCTTTTTTTGCCCTACATCCTTTTCTCTGCCGGTTCATTTCATCCAAATCATAAATTCCTGCAAAGTATAAACTTAAAGCCAACCTTTTTTGAAACTCCGATGTCACAGCAATTTTTGTATGGTTCAGCAATGAATGCTTCATCGCTCGCCTTTCATTTCCAAAGGTCACTGACTGCTTTCCGTTGAGTGTCTTTTCTGTCAAAGGCGGTAATGAAGATTTATCATCGGATCTTTTAATGTCAAGCTTCCTTTCACGATCTCGGTTTTTCTTCGAACCAAGCTCAGAACCCCTTTGATTTTTCTTCTTTTCTTCTCTGATCGAATTTCTTTCGTAAAAGCTGTAAGGATCAGCGCAAAATAGACGTACCATTTTAGCATTGTCGGTGAAACTAATGCTATTGTTATCTCCTGTTCCTTTTCGAGTAACTTTGTCTTCCTCGGTTAAACTCGTCTCCTTTCCATTTACTTTACAAGTCTTGTCTTTCAGCCTTTTTTGTTTTCTACCTTGATGCATGCTTCATAAGGACTGATGTTTCCCGAGTTGTCGGTTCAGTTGACATCAATTCCGAGTCACTGTTTCTTTAATTAATCTGATACTCGAAAGAGCACAGTCAATTAGTGGATGACGATGATGAGGTAATAACAGCTTAAGTGATGAACAGACCGGATTTCGATTTATATCAATTGATTACTTTAACTCTCTTTGTCCTTTGTCCTTTTTTCGCTCGAATGATTCTCGAATGATTTTCGCTTTTGTGACTCTGTGCATGTAAGTCAACACCACAAAATGACCCTCTTGAGTTCAACACTTCAACTGGAAGCTGAGCTGTCTTTGCTTTAGTTGTGCAAACAAAGTCTAAAAGAGGAAACTAAGGTTAGTATTCGATTTCTTTTTTCCTTTCCTATTTTTCTTTATGTGGAAGTCAATCGAGCCGGTTCCTCGCCTGAGGGACATGTTGTAATGCGAATCAGGATATCAGCGTTTCTCACTGATCTTGTAATGAGGTCGAGAGAAGAAACAATCGAGTCATCCATCCAGACAACAGAGAAACAACACCTGAGTGCTTTAGTATTCATATGCAAATCACCATTCGAAGGGACTTCATGACTAATGGGTTAAGAGACGGCAACTTAGCAGAAGGTTTGGATGGCTTACTTAATGACAATGTTGTTTTCGCTTCCACAACATCAATAGTGAATCTTTAGTTGTTTGTCGGTTTAAGTGATCTGACAGTTTAAAATGCACTTGAACACTTAATTCGATAGAAAAGAAAACAAAAAGGGCAAAAAAAACGGTGGAGGTATAGAATCCTTGGCCCTCATTGGATATGGACTAATTAATAACCGCAAAATAATTGCTAATTGTTTTACATTTTACAACATTTTTGTACCTCAGTTTTGTTCCATAAGGCCATTTGTACACTTGCTTGAAGTTACACTAGCATTGAGGCCTTGATCTTTTAGTCTTGGGTCACTATGTAGTGTATGCTATGTAGTGTTGCCATGTAGTGTCGGTGTGATGTTTTTAACGACTTTTATCGACATACCTAAATGTAGATGCCGGGAGATGCCTCATTATTGCGATTTTTATTATTTTTCTCATCTATCCGTAATGATTAGCCATATATTTGACTGGTCTAACAATCTTCAACCACGAGTGATTTCACTTTTTAAAGCAATCGTAACCACTAACAGTATTACCAATAAAGGATTATGCAATCGAAGATGGGAATTAATCAAACAGTTGAACAATGTGTGGCGTTCGTAATTTTCCGACAACAGGCGGAAAACCAACCTCTGGGCCTTGAATTTTAGATGAAGTGTGTATTCTCTTTGCACTGACAAATGAAGATGGAAGCAATCTTTCGTCATATATCTTACGACTGCCAGCAAAAGGCAAAGGTGGAGGTACCTTGCCAATATCTAAGGAAACTGAAGACATACAATAGCTTTTAATAAGTGGAAGCTCTAGATCTGTACGGAGATTCTGTTCAATGTTTCCGTTGGTCCTAGAACGTCTTTCAACACTACAAGGAGATGTTTTCTTGACTAACCCCTTTTTATGTAAGGAGCTTGAAATTTGTCTCATGTTTTGTTCACTTTCAAAGATGCAATCTCTTCCGGCTTTGTCTTCTACCGGTTTCGGAGCCTTCCGCATTCTTGTCTCTTTCCCTGTCTGGAAGAAATGAATATCTTTTGCCCTGCAGTCTGTTTGACTTCTATCCTCAGTTTCCGTTTGATCGGCGCTGTTAAAGATATATCCTTTGCCGAATTTTTCAACATCTTGAACATTCTCCCAATGCTGCGAAGTTGCTTTTTTTAATTCAATGCCAGTTTTTTCTTTACACAGCTCTCCCGTTTCTCTATCAAATTCTCTCCAATATTCCAATGGCTCCGAAAATTTAACCCTTCTCTTCTTTTCTCTGCGGTCTGTGTACTCGTCCTCAATCGACATCGTGTGAATGATCTCTGATATAGAAACCCTGCTAACGTCCATCTTCAATATTGAAGAGTGTTGAAATGTCTTTCCGACTGGATACCAAAATTAGTTGCTTTTCGCGTACAAAACGTTTTCCAATTTCGGAACAGATATGACTTTTCATTTCTCTGATGCGAATAACATCGCAATATCTCACAGCCAAGGCTTATTAAGTTTGCAAAGCTGTATTTGCTTGTATGTCGGCTACATCTCAAAATTGATGACGTATGTCATCTCATTCTGTGGTACTCGTTTCGGAACAAAAATAGATTCAATGTTAATTCCGCTAAAGTGAAATACCTAATTTCTTCGTGTTTACATGTATCTATGTCGTCAAGTTTGCCTGATTTCACAGAACGCTGACACCTTCACGATACTGAGTCCCCAGCACGAACCGTGGAAAGTTATTTCCGTTAGCGGCTTTGCATTGAAAAGATATATTTTGTTTTTTAGCAGCTTGAAATTAGAGTTTGTTTTTCATTGTAATTTCTTAAATGCAAAATACATTCATTATGCAGTTGAATATATGTTAATTTTGAGAAATTGCTTTTACTTAGCCTGGTACAACAATACTTCTGTTGTTGGTGGTGTGTAAAATAGATACGGCAGGTTGTTTCTTTCAATGTACCGGAGTTTCACGTAGTTTGGACGCAGTAACTAAAATCTACTGAATAAACATTTGCAACAGTACATGTTCGATGTATCAGCTCTCCACATTTTCCGAGCTTTCATGTTCGATTTAACATTTTCAAGTTAGATAGAATTCATAATTTGCAGCCATGTCAGAATTTTGAATGAATACTGACCAAACGTGGCCCGTGAAAGTCTAGGGGCAAAATCAATTTAATGGACTATCCATCAAGGTCAAGGCTTAATGCATTTTACTATAGCCTGCCCAATATTTATGGAAATACGAGGCGTTCATATGATCATGTTAAAATTCCCAGTTTGCCAGCTTGTGTGTCTTAATGACAATACGACTGTCATCTTGAAGTATCGCCGCTAAAAAAACAGGAAATTCAACGCGCTTTCGCCTTTTTTTAAAAATTCTGTTTCAAGCATGGATACATAAAGTTTACATTTGACAGAAATAATGTAGGAATAAAAAGGTTGAGGATAAATTAAAGTGAGAAAAAATAAAGTTGACGGTCCGTTGTTATTGTGTGCTCTGACGGTTGCCAAGTCAACAAAAAAAGTGGCACTGACAAAGTAAAAAGTAGCGCAAGGAAATGATAGAAAAAAACCGTTTAACATCCTGGCTTACCCAACGAGCTTCTTTACAGTGTCTATTTAGAACTTCCCACCCAACCTACCGACGAGTTTAATTTTTTCGCCAAAAAAAGACAAAATAAACAAATCCCCACTGTACAAGGAAAGCGAACAGAACCTAAATTGGGCTTTGGACAAGCGATTTTTTCATAAAGAACATTTGTCTATTACGTATACACGGGATTTTCCGGATAAAGTGAAGTCTCTCGCGTGGTGTCGACATTCAAAACTGTCCCAAATTTTCCGTTTTTTCTTTATCAAGAGACAACGTTTTTTAAACTCTCCTCAGAGATTATCAACTCTTCATCTGTTCACCCTTTGAGGAAAAAATTACACAATTCCATCTTGACCAATTGCTTAGTCTATAATAAATAGCAAACGCCCTTATCAGCACGTCTTTTTTTTAATACCAGTTATTTAACAATTATTCGCCTCAGGCTCAGTGATTATCGGTGAATATTCACCGAAACGAAGTCGAGGTGAATATTCACCGATAATCACTGAGCCTGAGGCGAATAATTGTTTTATTATAAATACACAGGTGATTATTTCAAAAAAGAGAAAAAAAAACATTTCAACGCGAAAATCATCTTCACTTACAGTGGCAAAACGACTACTGGCAGCCATTTTGTCCGTCGAGGTGATTATCGGCTGATAATCCGAGATAGGGAGCCAATGAGAGCGCGCGATTTTGTATAATCTCCTGTGTATTTATACTAACTAAATTTATCATGATCTTGTCTTTTTGTGACTGGGATCCTAAGCTTACAAGCCATCAGAGTTTAGGTTTCTTCGCCATCAATTACAGTAAACACCCTCATGCAAAAACCTATATTTTTCGAAATTAGGCTAAATAGGTCTAAAATGGTCTTTACATTAGTTTTAGGTTATTTCTTAAATCGATCGGTTCTTATTTCCACTAAAGATATCTCTACTCTATGATATGGTATTACTGATTTCCTCTGATGAGGACGCTGATACCTTTAAATTTCTTAACCATGAAAAATACGTTTTGAATAAGATCTGTGCAGTTTAAAAGGGCAATTTGTTCCAGTCGCCTGAAATTTCAAGGTCATTTGGGGGTTTTAAAATGAATTTTTTGCGTAACAGGTTCTTAAATCCCAGGTTCTTATATGCGGGTGTTTACTGTACTTCATCTTCCTTGCAATTAATTACAGTAAGGTATATTTAATGGAATGGTAAAAGTCTGAAAATAGAAATGATTTTGTAATCACGGTTGAGTACTCGGCCCCACTCTCCTCCGACTAGTAACGTGGAATAACGGCTGGTGATGCCTAGTAACGTAAACTGACGAGTAGGAATAATTAATGGCTAGTAACGTGGAATAACGGGGAGTGATTTGGAGTAGCGTTCAGTGACGATTAGTAATATAAAGTGACTAGTATTGATGAGTGGTGTTGCCAAATGATATTCACTGACATATTGGGTAAGGATTTTTAGTTGGGTTTTCAATTCGTGTCCTTAAACTCGGAATTATAACCTGCTTACTCAACCCCACTCTCCCATCTGAGAAACAGGAAGAGAAAACTCGTGATATGTGATCAAAAAGCGTTGTAAACTGGACAAAACAAAAACAAAATCTTCTGTCAAATATGAATTAACCAATTAGAATAGAGAGGGACTGGGAAATGAACTGCATCAGAGGTTTGCTCTCTGTGGTTAGTTTCAAACTGTAGCCGAACTCATTACGAATTAAGCCGTTTTAAAGCCGTTTTACTTGGGATGAACAGTTCCATGTCAGTAATTTCCAGACCTCAAGCCTTATTTTAAAGTTTATAACTACAATGGATACTCAGAAATAAGGTGAGACAATTCGTGAAACGTATACAGAATTAACATTTGGAGACCACCACCAAGTTTTCTGAGCCCACGAGACTGAGCACCCCAGCAAACCATTGTTTTAACGAAACCTGATTCTGGTCATTGCTGTCTTAGGTCTTCCCATTTCGTGGCAATACCTGACAAGCTCAGTGTTAACCCGCTTTGGCAGATAAGACGGTCATGAAGGGGTAAAATGGGAACTGGGATTGACCTGATTTTTCGTTTGGAAAATGAATCTGATCACTGGGAAATGGGATTTTGTTACTGGGAATAGGATATTAAGAGTCCTTGGCGAATATGGGATTTGCATTATCAGAGGTTCTCAGGTTGTCCGTATTAGTTCTGCTCAAAATTCCTGATAACAAATATTTCATGCGGTCTTCTTGCGCGTTCTTGGCCACTGCCATGTGAGAGTGAGTACCTTCCTGATGCTAAAAGACTTGTCTTGTTTTTGAACCTCAGAGCTCCCTACCTACAACATCCCTACATCTAATATGGCTTGACTAGCACGAATCGACTTCTCTAAACCCACTTCAACCAATCAGTGCAATCACTCGAAAAGAAGAAGAAGAAGCTTAGAATTATTGGACAAGAGGCCATGGTAAATGTGTCAGGCACAGGAACTGGAACGTCCTTGAACGTACCCTACCAATTTGCAAGACCTTCGGCCTGGCGATTGTTGGGGGTCTAGTGAAGAGGGAGAAGACTCTGGGGAGGATACTGGTGAAGATACTTATGTTGATGAATTTAGTGATAATGATGATGACGACAGTGACTCTGAAGGTGACGAAGAGAAATTGGAGAATGCACCATTCAGAATTCTTTAATGTGCCAGGTGAAAGCAGGCCTTTTTTAGCGGACGCTTGGGTAAGCAATCTCATCCAGATACACTGTCTTTATTGTCTCCGTTCTCCAATAATCGCTTGTTTCGTTTTGAGACTTATCATTATTTGCTCCAAACAACATATCCGGCGATGCTCTAAAATTAAATTTTCCTTATCATGGATCCGGTTGGGATTTTAGTAGCAGGGACTGGGATTTCTAAGAAAACATGCCACTACTGGGATTTTGTCCAAATTTGGCCTGGGAAATGGCATTGACACCCCTGCCTCCCCCCCCCCCCCCTCTCTTCATAACCCTCAGATAAACAACACTCTGTTTAGGCAGAGAATAACTGCTGATCTCTACTGATTAAAATTTTAGATGAGCTTGTTTAGCCTCTAGCGATTACAAATAAGCGCCGACTCGGAATGGTTAGCTTTCATAAATTGTTCTGGTGACATATACACAAAACTAAGTTTCTCACCGTATTATCCATTCAAGTCACAACCCTTATTAAAACCTATGGATCGTGTACCAAGAAGCTATGTCGATCTCAGGGATTCGGCAAACGTAAAAACACCTTTACACCCGAGCTCTCAACTTCACGTGTATTATATAAATACTTTTGCCAAGGTCGCACGGTTGATCCAATGCTCGTAACGTAGCGCTCACTCTTGAGCACTCTTAGCTTTACATATTGTTTACTTACTTAAATTTGTGGATAATTTCCAGGGTTCCTATAATATTTCAGTCACCAAACTGCGAAATGGTTTCCTTGCAGTGCCAGAAACGTTCTGTCAAACCAGTGAGCTCATCAATATCTGAGTATGTTTGTAATAAAGATTCTTGATCTTTGCTTTTCTACGAGATGTTAACACACTTGTTTGTTTTGGCAAAACCCACTCGCGAACACACAACGAAAACTGTCAATCTCATTAAAGTCGTCAAATATCGTTATGTCCAATCAAGTTTATCGATTGGAATAAAAGAGTGGGCACTTAATTTGAAAAGAAGCGAAATGTGGTTGCTAATAACTCGGGGAAAATGGGTTTAGTTGCGACATGAACAAATGTCAAGTTGCTCAGTTAATTTTTAATACGTTTAGAGTACACGCGAAAACAAACACCATCTACCGTTTACACAAAAACGGCTAAGTCAAGACAAGCTGAGTTCTGGGCTTTGTTATGCCACTAAAAAATTCATAATCTTAAAGGACAAGAACTTCTTACTACAGGAGCAAAATGCCAGCAGCTAATTGTGGACAGAGGGCTTGATAATGATCGTTTCTAGTGTCAAAATGACTTAACATGGAAAAGTGTTAAAACAACGAGTTAACATCCAAGGACCCCTAATAAATCAAGCTGTAAACTGAAACATTCAAATCAAAGATAGGGGTTATTTACACAAGGGGTAAACAACATCATACAAACGTTGCTCTGGAATTCAACTACCTTCTGTCGAAACAAGAAACGAGCTTATTTACGATGCACAATCGCGCAGTTACATGACTAAGTGAATTATTGATTCACGATTGTACATTGCGCAGTTCCAAATGGATTACATGCTAATTTCCGTTGTTCTTTTGTCTTGACGCTGTGATCCATGGAATTACAGATGATGAATACAAACGCCAAATCTTCCTTAAACATACTGCTGTTGTGAAGGCTGACCAGTTGTAAACACACGAGCACGTTTTCATTGCTTTTGAAAAAAGGTTACTCAGTACCAGCCGAGAATGACACAATTCGCAAGTTACATCGACAGGCAAAAATCTGGACCTGGTAGCTCTGAAAAGTCACAGAAAGTCCACTCGGCAAACTGGAAAGAAGAAATTCAACTCCAGAAAGCACTTGATTGCTTACGTAAACAAGAACAACAGAGAATTTCTAGAATTTCATCTGATCAACGGATTGTTGTGCATCGATTTCAACGCAAACTTTCAGCAAGTGTGGACATCGCCAAAAAGCATGAAAAAGTCAAAGAGAGTTTGGATAAAAGTCACATACAAGCGAAAGAGTTGAGAGAACTACAACGTAGAAACCCTGACATGGATAGAATGTCTATAACACAGCTGCGTTGCTTAAGTGCAAGCCCAAAGCCTCCGCTGCCTAAATTCAGAAGAACGAAATCTTGTGAACCATTCGAAGAAAGTAACACAATGGTGTACTCTAACGAAATTTCTAATCAAGGTCCATTAGATTTAACGCCAAGGCCCATGACAGCGCTGGAGAAAAGAAATAAAATGTGGGAAAGACAGTTAAAAACCGTGACTCAAAGGTTCAATCGCGCTCGAAGCGCGCCAACCAAAACTAATCGCCTTCTCTCTGATTTCAGTTCGGGACAGGTTAAGGCTTCGCGCGAAAGAGAGTCTGTCCGAAGACAAAATAGAGCGGTCACAAACATAGAAGTAGATATAGAGTACTTCCGACGAATCAGAGAAAAAGAGCTCTGTATTCACCGGCAAGCTGTGAAAGCGTTCCTATCAAGTATTCAACCTCTAGAACTAGTTCCTTGGACGCCTGGTTACTATAAGCCTTTGGAAAATAATAACGAAACAGAGAACGAAGCTCATGCCGACAAAATGATGAATTCGGAGGAATATCGCCAAGAAAGAACATATTCAGTCGCTTCATACTCTCAAGACACAAAAGATAAGACTGATTTAGGGAAAACAAGAACTAATAAATTACCGATTACTGCCTGGACCTAAAACTTGGGCGATACGAGTTGTTGAATTTTTTAGAAAAACCAGCTACTGAAATTAAAATGCAAATGAGTGTTATAATGTAGATATGTAAATACAAGGTGACTCTCTAATACATGTTTATTGTAAATAGTTCTCAAAGAAAAAAATATATGTGGTTTAATTTGCTCGTACTAGCAGTGGGTTCTCATGAAGCTTCGTTTCAAAAAGTTAAGTGTATTTTTTTGGAATTCACAGTGACTCTATATGCAAAAAATAAAATTGCTAATGAGTGTAGTCCTAACAAAGCAAACGTACATAGCTTAGGATAAACAAAAGAGAAATCTCTTAAGTTTTAGACTAAAACCAAGCGGCTGTCATCTGACACAAACTCTGTAATTGCCATGACTTCATTACTGTTTTTCGATCCGTAATTTGTTTGCGTTTCCTCCAGTGTGTTTCACTAAGATTGAGGTGCCATCTTTTTAAATTTAAAACTGACAACCTTCAGTCCCATTGCTTTCCTCCGTCGAGAGTTGGGCATTGCACCGCCACGCAGCTCTCGGAACGACTCTTGGGATTGGTTCAGAAAACAATGGACACAAAGAACGATACAAAAGAAGCAATAGACCTTGACGTTAAGCACAATTAGCTGCGTCCTGAAGGGATCCAATGAAATTAGAGGTTGTAAAGAGGTGCGTCGTAAGTGGTGCGGCATTGCGGCAGGAAGAAACACTGTCATCACATCAAACACCCGACAAAACCTGAGTGCAATAAAATAAGAGTGAAATTATGTATGAGTATTTGGTAGAATTTTCTCCGCAAAATGGTTGACAGACAGTTCGGCGGTACATGTATAATTATATAAGGTCTTGGGAACGCTTTTTGACTGAAATCGGTTTATATAAATTGGACGCAAAGTTGGAACCGAGTTGCGCCAGATTTGAAT
>NC_090891.1:32072272-32074772 GCF_036669925.1 Montipora capricornis | reverse complement strand
TCAGTGATATCAGAAGGACAGAGAGGAGCATCGTCTTGTGCTGGATTTACCCACTTCCGCCTGCTCAGTACTCCCTACGTGGTTAAATATTCCTCATTTCCGATTATTTGGACAACAGGATTTCCAAAGAACTTCCTAAGAGTGCAATAGCTGGCAGAATCAATATTGGCGCCGTGCTATTTCCCAAGATTTTAATGATTAGTTTTTTAAGGTCACGGAAGGTTTTCTAAGACAAGGGCATTCTTTCACTTTGCATAGTTTGGAAAAGATCAGTCAGTGCTGCATTTAAGATTGTGGTGTTTACATGCAGGTTACAAAATGCCCACCATCAAAAATTGTCATCATCTTATATGTGCTGTCAGCAAAAGAGCAGGAATGTTTTATGAGGTTTAAAACCATTCGGCCTCGCCTCGTGGTTTTAGACCCGATAAAATACGACATGCGCATTTATTGAACGGTTTCAGAACATTCCACAAAAAGCGTGTCCCTCTAGACTCTAGACAATGGTGCAAATTGTGAGAAGATATCAGCATACAAAAGAAACAAGCAAGCCGGACCTTATTACTACTCTTTATGATAAAAAGAATAGGCCATTTCCGAGTTCATGCCTGCGTCCTCTTCAAAGCGAGTCTAAGTGCAAAGTTGTTTGTTATGAAAATTAGTTTTCATTCATATGAAAAGTAGAACTAATTACCATCACAAAAACTTCGCACTTAGACTCGCTTTGAAGAGGAGACATACGTGAACTCGGAAATGGCCTATTGTAATAAGGAGTGTTTAAACGGGTCTAAAGATCACGCACGTGACTTTTTATCGGTGTTTCATAGGCTGTTAGTCTCATAAATTATTGATACATTTTTTGAATTGTTGTCAGATTCACATATTAAGAGTGGTCTCCAGAGATTGTCTTCAGAGATTCGGCCTTTTACTGACATAATTCGCAGGCAGACTTTCAAGTCGGTTCAAACTCATGAGTCTTCTGCATTCTCTGTAAGGTCGCGGCTTTATTTTAAACCCTGTTTATAGTTGAGCAACACAATCCGGTTGCTTAATCCCCTATATTTTGGCTGGCCAAACCATCCTTCTTCAGGTACAATGAGAGTTTACATTGAATTTCTTCTATGTACATGTACATATATATATAGTAAATGGATGTTGACGTAATACTGGAAAAAATGTGATAAAACATGGCAGTTACAACGGTTTTGAATTCAAATACTAAGAGTAACGGAAAAATAACGGAAATCACTCTAAATAATAAACTGAAATCTCATATGTTTGTTCGCGGATATTAAGACCGTTGGGATCAATTGTCCTGCCTTTTGAAATTAAAAAAGCTTCCCTGGTGTCAGTCTCGAGTCTCTGTTAGTCTCTCGCGAGTCTCTGTTAGTCTCGAGTCTCTCTATAATTTGCTATTGTTTTGTGCACCAACATAGCCGTCTCATCACGTGAATGAAAACCTTCTATTGCTAAAAATATGTTATTTAGAAGAACCTGAAAATAAATCGTAGTTTGACAGTGTTCTTGTGGTGTCCTTTAAGGACGGTGCCTACTATTGTTATTGCGCATACGTTTTGCGCATCTCGAGATACTCGGGTTTCCTATCGGTGATGCTTATTAATACAGGGATATTTCTGCGCGGTTTAAAAATATCTGGAGAAAGTAGATCTTAGTAAGTACTCTTGCAATGCAAAAAGAGAATTGGGGGCAACCATGAATTTTTGAGAGACAATTGGGCTTCAATTTGAGAAAGAACGCCATGCATCGCTTTGTATATCAAACATTATTCATGAATTATCTTTGAAAAATGCGTGGTTACCCCCAATTTTCTTTTTGGATTTCAATAACACTTGTTAAGATCTACATTTCCTGCATAGTCATAAACCGGGGCCATAATACCTTTGAAGTAGGAGGCACCGTCCTTAAATGAGACTTGGGCCGAGTAAAATCTCAAACCGAGACGGGTAGGGAGGGTATTGTGGGAAATGGCATCAAAGCAAAATGGCGGTGAATCCCAACAGCATTGTGGCACTTTCTGAGCTCCTGAAACCACCGGGAGATGACAACGAGAGCTCCGATGTAAGAAAAACTCATCCAAGCATTTTCCTCACATTACTCTGCAGCAGTAAAGTAAGTGAGCTTGGTTTGTTGTTGGTCATAGGAGGAAAAACAGTCAACGAAAAAAGGAACAGCGGCTTTGACTCCTGGAAACATAGGGCCACTCGGTGAGTTTGCGCGTAATTATTTGTAACGGTTATCATAACTTTCGTCCCTTGAGAGCATGACGGACATCATCTTTCAGCAGTGATTCATATTTGGCTTTCCATCATAGATTAAAGCTTAATAGCCAATTCAAAATGAAATGTTATAAGATACCTTCAATTTGGCTCATTTGAAGTGTACACTATGTACAGTGATTGAACTATGTTTAACTTGTCTGTGTGATGGTTGTGGTGGATATTAAAATTAAAGCTATTCTTAAAGGCTGTAAGCTCATGTG
>NC_090891.1:32062272-32067272 GCF_036669925.1 Montipora capricornis | reverse complement strand
CCGTATTTCAAATAAGGAGATCAACATTTTTTTTTTCCTTTATTAACCCTGCTAAATGCATGCAACACAACTTTTCACAAACAGTATCTCCTTCAACTCTCTGTTACACCAAGTATAACTTAATTATAAGGACCATAATATTATTGTACTGTCCCTTTTCAAAATGAATCAAAGGATCACTATAAGATGTCAACTTGTAACTCAAATTTCAATAGTAGTTGACTGAATTATAAGCATAACGTTGTTCCAAATTAGCGTGTTGTTTGTTTTCAAAAGTATTTTAGGGGTTATTCACATGGAGTGAAGTCAACTAGAGTCTCCCCTAAGTGATGAAACTGCTTTAGATCGAAATATTTTGGTTTAACTGCCATTTTTGTTTCCTTTTCTCTATTACTTGGATCTTTTGTGAAAAAACCGTTTATGTAATGCGCGGATTTTATCTCAATTACGAGTACCTCTAGGCTCGATTTCCAGCCGCTTTGGGAGCCCGCGTTCCGTGCCCCACACCAGGGAAGGAGGATGATAACAGACTCCCAAAACAGCTGGAAATCAAGCCTAGAGTACCGCATAAACAGAAAGATTCTAGTGGTTGGACCAAATATAACTTTGGCTGTAAACTGAGTATAGGATAAGGGGCATTTTAATTATCTGACTTCTCGGGTAGTCCTTTCTTCATGTTGGCAGCCTCTTAGCAGCTTGTAAGATTTCACAATCAAACAAGTCATCAATTAGTTTAGTGTTAAGAAGAATTTGAAACAACATAGTACCTCACAGTTCTTCTGTAAAGTGATTGAGGATTCTGGATGATTACTAATGCAGCCTACAGTAATGTATCATGGCGTTACAAATACATTCTGACCCACCCCTTTGGGGACAACTTTCCGTGTGGACCCTAATCCTCGACAGTTGAAATGTGGAGTCATTTTTCCACTAGACCCCAGCCTAAGAATCTGCTATATTTTGAATAGTCGATTGGCGGGAACCGTTTTTCCCAAAAAAATATGTTGGTAGGAATCAGCTCATCCACAAGGGGAGGGGTAGGGGCTATCCCTTCAAACGAAACCACTGAAACGTCGAAAATACTTATATAAAATAGCTCACTTTGTCTTTTTGCAAGACAGAGAATTGGTCGACAAAGTAAACCACGGTGCGAACTCGGAAAATGCTTTAAACTTATAAAGTTGTCCGGCCGCTACTTCAAGTCGCTATAATCCAGACTTTAGGATTGCCTGACGCGTGACGGCTTTTCTCGTGCTCGCCCTCCTCGGTTTTTTTTCTTTCCCTTGCTGCGTCCCCCTCCTTTTGCTACACCTCCCTTAGACATGTGCACATCAACAATATCTTCGTCCTCAGCATAATCATCATCCACGTCTTGTCTGTCCCCCTTTTCTTCGTCGCCAGTTTCACGCACTGTTTGAAGATCTGGAAATACGGAAAAGATGTTAGAATCGATTAAAAATTTAGGGCAATTTCTGAGTCGTGATTTGACATGGGAAGCGTTTTTTTTCCAAGACTGAGAAATCCACTGTAGCACGCTCATGCATTGAACATTGCATGACCAGAACTGAAGAGTTTTGATGTTGCTGAGAGGTACCGACAGACAGCCGCTTCGTTCCGTCATCACTCTCCAGTGTCATCAGAGTCCTTTTACATGCCCCATAGAAAAAAAAACTCCTGCACAGCGTTGTTAATGGTAACAAAAATGTGTTTAAAAAAATAAAATTTATAATACTGAACATGTAAATTGAACATTTAATACGGACATTTCACCAAAACTGTCTTTGTCAAGGTAGTAAACAGAAAATGATTTGAAAATAATTTTATTCCTTGTGTTAAGAACAATATTGTTTTTACCACTCGAAATAAAGCTATTTATTTTTTAAACACATTTTTGTTTCCTTTTCCATGCCAAAAATTTGCTAAAAAGGGAAAGGACGCGCCTATTAATAGTGATTAGCGTCCATTTCTTTTAACAAGGTGAAAATAGGTGTCAGTTTAAAGGCCAAAAGATCACGGTTCAAACGAACGAGGGTGGTATTGATGTGCCGAGAGTTGATGGTACCGCAGGCTGGTGGTGATAATTATAGAATTATCCCACAATCGTGTGGTCAGTTAGACAAACAGAATTGTCCTTTTTGCAAAGGAAAACTGTCTTTGGATGCTCCTTGTTTGGTCTGCTCAATATGCCAATGCACAACTCCAGGAAAGAAAAACCAGTGTTTTCCCATGAGCTTGTATCCCTAGGTTTGTAACCCTTACCTTGATGAACTATGTTCTGCACTTGCTGAATGGTAATTTCCATAGCCTCGACTTCACGCATCAATAGTCCTGTATCACACCAACGACAACGCGACTCAATATCCCGGATGCATTCTCCGACGCGTGCGCCTGCGTACTCCAACCGCTGGACATCCAGCCCGAAATCGTGAGAGCTCAGCCTGTCCTGGCCAGACAAGGCATTTAACTTATCCTGCAACTCTTCCCCTGCGACAAAGAGCGGCCATATTTTCTGAAGATGGAGCTCCTTATACATCTTGAACTGCTCAAGTACTTGCCAATGAGCACTGCTTGATTGAAGGTGCGATTCGTAGGTCTCACTCGATTTGCCACTAAACTGCACACCACACACACTGCAAGCCGAAATGTCCACCTTAAAGCGCTCAAAATGTGCTTCTCCGGAGTGAACGGGTTGCTCGTAGGTTGACCTACTTTCTTTGTTGCGACGGAACCAGCGCTGGATTGTAACAGCAGCCATTTCCCGCTCTGTTTCCAAGGCACGCTCTCTTCTCTGTTCCTCCAGGTATTCAAATGGCATCTGAAACTCCGACGGAGAGTAAACACCCTCAGATGGTTCGCTTGCAGTAGCTGTATCAGTTTGATTCATAGATGCACCTGCGCTAAACAAATGAGTGAAAGAGGCAGCATTGATATCATCAGTCCACAGCCTGTGATTGTTCCAGCGAACTGCGAACAATCGCTCTTTTCTCTTGGACAGGTAACTTTGCAGGGCAAGAACAACGTCTCGGCCACTTTGGGCGCGCTGTAACTCCACTAACGCCTCCTGAATACGACATGGTAAAAACGAATGAACCTCGACGCAACGCAACTCGTCAACAAGGTGTCCGCACACAGGCGCAATCCCTCGGCCGGAATTACAGAGCATGGTCATGACAAGTACAAGTACTCTCTCCGTTTCACCGCACTGAACACGCTCCAAAGCATTTGGATTGAACGCACCGCTAATCAAGTTAAAACGTCGGTTAATCTTCCCTGAAAACAGCAGTACCATGGACTCGAGTAAAAGCTGTACATCTCGGATACCTTTAAATGATGGGATCCCTGTGGAGCTATTTTCAACGATATCAAATAAAGAAGGGAACTTCGCTGTGCCATACACTGCATCCCATATATCGATCAGGCCCAGGTAGCTCTCAGGGAGACAAACCGGGTTTTCACGGTCGTTAAACAAACGAACAAACAGCGCCAAACAATTGATTATTTGCTGCTCGAAGATTGAGCAAGTATTGGCAAAAGACAGAAGCGGGATGCTGGACCATGAGGCGACCAAGCTCATGAATCTTCGAACCATAAACGCAGAGCCCAAAATGTGTCCATATTTATGAAGAGCTCTCTCGCTATCCTCCATTAGTCGGAAAAACATACGGAAACCTCCGTGCTGCTCGTCGCGTAGCATAGCAAAGCAAGACACGCCTCCCTCGGTGTAGACTTTTTCTTCTGCAGACATCATAAAAGAAATTCCTTTGTGTTCACCGACAAGATGGAGGACGCGTGAAATTTCTATCAACAGATCAGTGCTCTGCCACCGGTAAGTGCCTTGACAACTTTGCCACAGGAACTCGGCATACCTCGACAACCTTTCCTTGATCAGGCTTTGCCGGCGAACAGAGCGTACGAGTCCCTTATCAAGACAAGAGACATGCAGACCCATCCTTGGAAAGATTAGGTCGTAAAATTGTCTGCACGCTTTAAAGTCTCTTATCTCACTTGTCAGGAGTCTGCGAAAGAATTGTCCTTGAGAATCGATGCGGCTCATAGCAGCTACAAAGGACTGCACGAGTGCGTTTACATGAATCTGATGGCACAAGGTGTCAAAACGCTTTCCAAACTCTTCCCTCAAGAAAGGGCCATGGACCAACCCGCATCGTCCGAAATGGCTACACTTCATCCCAAGAAGAAATCTTCTGCAAATTTCATGACGATTAAGCGTTATGCTCAGGCTTTCATTAATGTTCCGGGTTAACTCGAGAGCCAAGCCACAAAGGTAATTAGATAACCGCCGCCTTGCCACTACCACATCAAGCACTAACTTGTTGCCTCTGACCTCAGTTTGGCTGTAAGGAACACAGGAAACAAATAGACAACCGCTATTTACCAAGGCGCACGCCGCTTCTGCTTGATCCCCCTTTTGAAGACCGAAGTACGTCTCGCACATCTCCACCCTCTGCAGCTCAGCAACATTTCTCTGGGTCTTGTTTAAAGCTACAACAAGGCTAAAAAGCCTTTCGAGTCCTTTAATAAACACGCCAGGGAAGTGACAGTGACCAGACATATCCCCATTTGTGACGGTAAACAGGGCAAGACAGGCATCCACCGCGCCACAAATGTTGTTCGCCTTGGTGAAAATTACACGGGCGCTTTCCGCGTCTTCAGCATCTCCATTAAGCTTCGCTAATAGAAGCAAACACTCTGCCTGACCAGTGTCGTTGCCACAATCTTTGAACAGCTCAAGGGCTGTCAAGCCGGGTCCCTCGATCAACTCAAACGTCTCCGGAGTTACGTTACGCCCACCTGCAATCCGAGCAGCCGACAGATAGCATTCAGCCGCAAACTTCTTCCACTGTACAAACTTGGCTGCTTCAATAAATCTGCCGTTCTTTTGCAGAAGGTTACCGCCATCAGCGTATCTTCCTTCGTCGATTAGAGCTTTAACAGCTTCATGGATGCAGCCGTGGTTCTCCAAAAACAGAATGCGGTCATTT